>NC_086206.1:7186730-7492500 GCF_035770615.1 Melospiza melodia melodia | reverse complement strand
TGGGAATTACACAACTTCTATTATTTAACATTATACCCAGTTATCCCCACAGCAACTACCAACATTGATCATGTCAATTCCGTGATACCTCTGGTTCTTTTAAAAGACATTGCCTGCTATTTGTGATTTTCAACTGTCCAGCTAACTTTTCAAGACATTATTTTCACATAGAACATGACATCAAATTCTTCTATTTATCTAAATATGAGTTGTCAACTAGTCCTGTTGATATTTTCTGTAGGAAATAAGAGCAGACCCTCACAGAAAAGGTTGGCAAGAGTGAAGTTTCCCGTTACCTAGAGAAACTGGGGCTAAAACTAATTGCTATGGACAAAGACAAAACCTTTGGGGACCCTGATATATGCAAAAATAAGTTTGTCCCCTGTCCAGACAAATACACAAAATCTCAACCAATGGCTAATTTAACTTAAAATATTAGATGAACTCTGAAACTGAGGGGAAACGGTGACAGAGGTGTTGGAAACCCAGAAAAGTGAAATGGAAATTACCTTTTATCACCAGCAGGCAAAACCATCAGAAGCAATATGAATTTCACAAAAATCCTAACACTGACTCAGTCAGCAACGCAGTTCTACCAGCTGAACAGCATTGTCTCTGATTGTCCATCTCAGGTAAGATTTTACCATTACAGGTAAGATTTCAAATATTCTTCTTCTCACCTGGGGAAAAAATAAGGTTATACATGTACTACAGAGAAGACAGTCTGAATACAACAGAGCTAGTTCTGTGCCCATCAATGTCAAAAATCACCTGTAAAATCTTTATAACCAAAAGGAATTTCTAAGAAAGAAAGAATGAGCATCATATTTGGTTTTTCACAATCCAGACTGGATTTATAAGAACTGAAGAAAAAAAATCATCTAATCTAAATAAATAGATTCAGAAATCAGTACATCTAAGAAAAAGCATGGCAACACAGTTCTCCATAATCCAGACAATAAAAACACAAAAAGGTGCTCCAATAATTATTTTATAAAAATCAATTAATAAAAATTTAATTCAATGGATTATGAACTTCCTTTTCTTTCCAGATTTATTTGCAGTCCACAAATGTTTGTCAACAAGAGTACATAGAGACAAGCTAGGACTGGGCAGAGAAAAGAGGTGGCAGCTCTTGTTTAGATTCATGAAGGTAATGCTCATATGCTGCATCTCATTTGGAAGCCATTCGCAAGAATTAAGGTAGAGGATAGATATGCCATATATATATTTATAGAACATCAAGATATAGACATAAAATACATAACAAAAAGGCTGACATCAGGACAGATGGCTGGTTCTTACATTTTTGCCAGGATATGCATCCTCTCTTCAATTACGACTAGATTTGTCAAGTTCTGATTATATATTGGCATAAAATTGTTACATCCAATCACATAATCAAAACTGTGCTACTAATAAGAAAAAATACATTAAAATAATTATAAAATATTCTTTCTACAAATCTTTATGCATTTCTATGCGTATCTTCTGAAATTTAAACACAAGTCAGAAGAGCAGGGTGGGAATCTGTATTTCTACATGTGCATAATCTATGCAATAGACACTTAGGCTGATTTTGAAAGAGTCAAATTATGATAGAAAATACACTCTAACTAAAATAAAAATACATTGCAAATAAAAAACAATATAAAATTATTTCAAAGACAAAATGCAAACAATACGCACCAGAGTTTCTGTAATAAATTGGAAATTACATAACATGAAAAATACTATAATTCCTTGATCTGACCCTAATTCCACACTGATATTATCTCTTTTTAGTGATTATATAGAAGCCTACATAGCAAACACTATTTTCTATTCTTCATGTTATATAAGAATAACAACTACACAAGTCCTGGAAATGGATTTCACCGTCCTCTCAGTAAAATTTTGTATATTGCCAAAAATATATTTAGGGAATAATAAGGCAGTTTTGAAAAATCTGCAAAGAAACACATAATTGGAGTACATTAAATTACTTTGGCGGAGGGGATACCATAGGAGAACTCAAAGGTGGATGTTTTTCTGAAGCTAAGTAACAAAGATGACTAGAAGGCACGAGTATATAGTTAACATTAACTCTTTCCATGTGAAATTTGTCCTATATTGTATCAGGAAAGCAAATGATAGCATTTTTTAATTCTGTGTTATACTGCCCTTCTGTAAGCATTCTTCCTATTCGATTGCACCATCTGGTTGGCAATTTGCCTATGTGTCCTTCCTGCTTTCTTGGAAACTAAGCGTGGATGTGCTTAGGAAAGAAATGGGAAACATTGCCGCTCAAGGAGTTGCCTGCCTGCGCCATTTTAATTCTGCTCCCATTTGCGCCCCTTTTCTTCCATGTCATCACCACGTTCCTGATCCCTCTGGCCACAGACTGGGTTACTTCCAGTAGCGGTGATACCAAACATTTAAATTTCAAACAGCTTTCTAAAGAAATGCTTCCGTGTACTCCCTCCACAAATAAAGGCATTTTAGGGTTGGTTTATGTGGCTGTATTTAAGGTGCACAGCACCACTTTATTTTAATATGCCTTGGTGTATCTGGACACATGGTTCTTCCCACCCTCTTTCTCTCCATTTTTGAACAATTTATATTTTGTAACTAGTAACTAATTTTCCACACATTTTTCATTTTTATTTTATCTATAAGGTCTTACATCAAAACGCTAGCCATTCAATGTAAGGACACCATATGATAAAGCACCAAAAAAAGTGCCTTTTAAAACATTTTATTTATATCATGAAGCAGTGTCAGCAAAAATGCGGCCCTGCTTCCTCTACAGCATCCCCTCCAACCATGAGACAGTTGGGCTGGAGGGCTTTGTACAACTAAGGACCTCGTACTAGGACTACATATAAGTGAGTGCAGCTCACAGTTCATTGCCCTCTAACAAACCTTGGAAGAATCCAGGTATTATTATCCCTTGTTTTAGGTTTGCCATATTAGAGGCAATAATGTCATCCAAGTATAACACAGAAAAATGAGAAATATCCAGGAATTCCAGCCTTTTGGAGGGTAAACATAATTGGGAGCATGAAAGGTATGTTGTGCACATACCTGTTGCCATCTGCATGGGTCATAAATGGGCCATATATGGGCAAATACACCTTTTCTTCCAGTAGAGGTCAAGAGCTCTAGAAGATTTTGGTCTCAGAAACCACAGATAGAGAAGTGATTTGATGAATGTATTAGTGAGGATCCAGATGCAGAGATTTTATTGAAATATCTGTGTTTTGTTACCCAGGAATTAACTGCACACCTGGAAAGAGTTCTCCAAAATAGCAAGAAGTTGTTTAAAGGCTTAAGGTTAAACTCATAAGGCATTAGAAGTCTTAGATAGGAGACATGCACTAATACAGAATCCAAATCCTTCAGAATCTCAGCTCAATTAGCACTTAATCCCACAATTAATGGACCATGGCTGCCAACCTCTCAGCCATCAATGTTTCCTCCATGTAGAGCTCCTTACGTACCTGAGGGTTTACATTTGGGCAAGGACTGGAAGCACTCCCTCTTCTCAGTGCTGATAAACTCAATGCTCTGGTCAGACCTTAATCCCCACTGGATTCATAAGTATTCCTCTGCCTCCCAAACTGCCTTCAATGGATGTTCATCACCTGTCTCATTAGGTTCCTTACAAAATATGGAGTTGGAAGATGGGATGGTAGCACACCTTTGTGTTTTGAACACCTACAAACACCTGTGACATCCCCACCTCAGTGACTAACGAGTGCCAGCTGCTCATTCTGTGTGCATTGATCACACCATCCTTCTCCCTTTGCCTCCTCTTTCTTCCCACCTTCACTTCAAGTATTGCAATGAAAATTGCAACCAACAGTCATACCTAGAACCTACCTATTCCATTTAGAGCGCTGCAAGAATGTAGTGCTCTGTGAGGAGAGCAATTTGTGATGCTGACTTTAGTGTGAGTAAGGAAATCCCTGAGATTATACAGTTCATCAGAACAAATTTTCCCCCCATTCCTCTCAAATGTCGTCTTTGACCCTCAGACCCTCAGCTTTACCCATGATACTCTGTGTGTCTTGAATCTCCCTGCTCTCCTGCAGAACAAACTCTCTAACTGCTGCCTGCCTCAGCAGTAATCTCTTCTCTTTTCTGAGCTATTTATGACTTAATTTGGTGCCACAAAGTTTGCTGACTATATCTTTAACTGTCTCCTTGATACCTTGACATAAAATAATCATGAAAATTGGAAATTTTTTAATGGGAAATGCCCCTGGATTTCCATTAAAGTGCTTTTGGTTATGCCAAAGCAATTCCATTGGCCAAAACCAATAAGTTAAACATTGTTTTGTTGCAGTTCTGCCTGTGAAAGCTCTTAATACTGAAGGCATGTCAGTATTTTAAACCAGATGCAACATCTATATTTACATATACAATAGTCCTTAAAAATCTTCTGAGCACAAATAAGTTTTCAGCATAAAAACAAGTATTTAGCATAATTAAGATACCCACAGTGTCTTAAATATTCTGCATTCCAACTACTAAGACATACTTCAGTATCCAATTGCCAGATCACTGCAGCAGTTAGTAAACCATGACTTTTTAATGGGAAACCCTGTACATGTTAAAAAATGATACAGTTCCCAATCTTATGTAACTAAAGATATCTTACGCAGATTATGATGATTTAGAAACCTCTGAAAAACAGATGTGCCAAGCAACCCACTTAAAGGAAGCATATATTGTATTTATTTATTAATTTATACAGTGCCCATCTCAAAGCAGAGTCTGGAATCCTGCACAAAATAAACAAAAATTAAACCAAACTGGGCTCAGAGCCAAGAGAAATCAACTGCATGAATAAAATGGGGAGGGTGAAAGAAAACTATTCCAAAAAGATATATACATGTCTCCAGATACTGGGCTGTCTTGTGGACATGTCATAATATCAATACTGGAAGTAACAGAAATACAATTTACAGCAAGGACAGAAATATTCAAGAAACAAAGGAGAGCAATTATGACAGAGTTAATTTACAGCTATTGAAAGCCACAGCACAGAGGCAATTACATCAGAGGAAATACAAACTGTGTAAATTTTGAATGAAGATTGAGTACATCTACTGTCACACAACATCTATAGGATTTCAGCTCCAACTATTGATCATATTGCATTTCATTCTTTGATTGAAATATTTAAACAGTAAGAAAACATTGCAACTGCTGTGGGAGAGCTTTTGAGTGGGTATTCCCTCAAATATATGGACTCCTATTATATTACTGTCCTCCTTCCCATATTTTATTTATAACACATCAGGGTTTTTAGTCCTTTTTTATGATTTTGATGACTTAGATGAATAATGATGAGGTAGCTGCCTAAATACAGAGCTGCTATGAAGAAATGCCTCCGAGATCTAGGGAGAAAAGAGAAGGAAGCAGCACATTTTATGTTCAAAAGGCACAAAGACCAGACCACACAATTAAATTGACTTTTGGCTGTGTATCCTCTCCTGATCACAGAATGGGTCATATTGGAAGGGACCACACCAGGTTATTTGGTCTGACCTTCCTGCTCAAGCAGGGCCAGCCCCAAGCACAGGGCACAGGCTGTGTCCAGGTGGGGTTTAAATATCTCCCATGAGGGGAGACCACAAAAGGTCTCTGGGCACTTTGCTCCTGTCATCCTGAAAGTGGAGTTTTTCCTGATGTTCAGGTGGAAGGGATGGATATCCTGTGTTTTAGTCTCCGGCCATTGCCTCTTGTCCTGTTCCTGGGCCCCACAGCAGAGCCTGGTCCATCCTCTGATGGACACAGATAAGATCCCCTTGAGTCTCCTCCAGGTTAAACAGGCCCAGCTCCCCCAGCCCAGAACTGGACATGGGGCTGAGCAGAGGATCAGGATCCCCTCCCTGACCTGCCATCAGTGCCCTTCCACACGCATCCAGGATCTCCCGGCCTTGTCCCCAGAACATGCTGCCGGCCAGGGACGCTGGGCTGTCCACCCTCCCTGACAGAGCTGTCTCCCAGCAGCTCAGCTCCCCACCTGGACAGTGATGAATTCCCTCTGGAATTCCCTATTTGCTCCAGCATGGACACTTTTTGGCCTGGATACCCGTTTTTGAGATCCATTTGGTGGCAATAAGCCCCCTCAGGCCCAGGGTGGCCGGGCCCAGCATTGGCATGAGGGGAAGAGCCCTCACCAGCACCTGCTGGTTTTGACTCTTTTTTCATTATTATGTTATTTTGCCCATACATTGAGCTCTACAAACATTTTTTTTTCTAACACCCTCTCTCCTAAGACACCCCAGCATCAGTCCTGCGGGTGACACGGAATTTTACAAATTTATACGCTGAAGATATTTTTAGTGACTCCCAATCTCTCCAACTTACTTTTTCGGAGTCTCTGTCTAAACAATCCTCTCCTTATAAAACTAATGAAAACTTTAGCAACAGGTTCAGATTCCTTTGCCAAGGGACAGGATTTCAAAGTGAGATTCAACAACCAAATCCCAATCAGAGAAGAAAAAGACTTTTTCTTCTTCACTTAGTGGCTTTGAACTATTTATAACTAGGCAAAGTTTTACTGAAGGCGAGTGGTACAGTAATACGTCTGAAAATATCAATGATGTTAAAACCCTGAGAAAATGTAAACACATTTAAGACATGGAAAAAAGTATATCTATAAATAGTTGTAAGGATGGACAGTAACCAATAATGTGTGGCCCTAACTCAGTTAATTCATCTTGTATTGCACATAATACCAAAATATTGAGAAACACTATTCTGAAAAAAACAAAATTGCTTAAAAAATTTTTTGTTCAAATATTTTCAATGCCTTTATACTTCATTTAGCATTTTGAAAGTTGCTAACGAAATTATGTAGCAGTAATACAAATTAATCTCTTACAACTATAATATAAAGAAATGTGCCATGTTAAGGTTCGTAAAAACTCTTATAAAAGTATATTTCAAAATAGTTGATTAAACCAAAATCTTTGACTGTATTACATAAACTCCTCAAAATTAACTTCTTCTCCCATTTTAAATATTTCCATTTTTTTCTAAATATTTATTTCAAACACTGAGTTTACTTCCTTAATTGCGTGTTATATTTTCAGGGGAGTGAGCTTCCCCTCATGCATCTCCAAGCAGACACCTGCATATGCATGAGCAAGAGAAGCATTCAAACACCTGCTATGAACCTTTTTTCCAGGGAAAGTTTAGCAGAGAATCTCTTTAACACCTATGATTAAAAAACATTTTACCAGGAATCTCTTATTGATTCAGATCCTAGCTGAAGCCCCCAATCAGCTTTATCAGAAATGAAGCTCTTCAGACTTCTAATTATAACACAATTTTCACTTGCCCTTTAAGGAATTACAATGCATCAGGATACAATTTTCTCTCCTGAGTGCTTGCCTCCAGATTATTAATACTTTCTCAAAGTTGCAGCCAAAACAGCTCATTTCAAAAATTCAACAAAGATGCCTTGCCAGGGTTAGCAAAATCTGGCAACTCATTCCTTTAAATGCTTTTGCACTCCCAAACTTGAGGGCAAAGGTATAAGAAATAGAGGCAGGGAGGTGAAGCTGAAATTGTAAAAGAAGGAAAATAATGAAACAAAGAACCTGAGGAACAACTCTCTTCAATAAATCAAATTAGCCTAGTCCAAAACTGGAGGGGGAAAAAAAAAAGAAAACCAATTCTCTAATACTTAATAACAACTTACAAAGCCATAGCAGAGAGCCCCAGAAATGCTCTCACAGAGCTTGGCATCACTCAGGTTGGAAGGGATCTTGATGGACCTACAGTCCAATCTTTGCTCAAAGCAGGGTCAGTCCACAACTCAGATCAGATTTCTCACAGCTTTGTCCATTTGGGTCCTGAAAAGCTATATAAACTGGAGAGTGCACAACTCTGGAGGTCCAAAGCTTAATTACCCTCTTAGCAAATTTATTTTTCCTTGAATCCAGGCAGATCCTCCCCAGTTCCAGTTTGAGCATTACCTTTTCCCTGCCACGGTGAACCTCAGTATGTTCTCTGCCTCCTCCTCTTTTGTCTTCCAAGTTTCAGAAATAATGCCAAGATCAGGCAAGCTGCTGTGGCAAAAAAGAAAAAAGAAAGGACATTAAAACTGGATTGCTATAGAAACTGGATGGAGGAAATACATGAAATAAAATACAGGAACAGGAATCCAATAAACAACTAAGGTTGTTGTGGTGTGCAAGGTGAGAACAGAGTAAATAAGCATGAGAATTGGGAGTCAAATTCTATAGCCTGGTGTCTCCAACACAAAACATGGTGCAGCACTGTAAGTAGAGACAAAAGAGATGAAGTAAGGCTAATTAACTAAATTAATTCTTACCTTAATTAGGTATTACTAACTTTCCAGCTTCAAGGTTTTCTTTTAATGCAGTTTTCTGTAATAATGAACCATATACCTATTTAACTGATTTTGATGCAAGAGAACGGATAAATTAGAAGTGCAGTCATGAAAAGCCCATGACATACATGTTGTGATGACTGCTGTGGCATCTGCCATAGTTTTCAGGTCTGAATTGCTCTTTAGTAACATTAATTTCCCAATGTGTGACCATATTTTCAGGTACTTTCTGAGACTGGCCATTGTATAAGTAGCTAAAACCTTTTTCATGCAGACCCTTTTCAAAATGTCATTACTGAAAATAGGAACAGTTCAACTGATGTGGATTGAAATCCTTGGACTTTACAAGTACATCATATTTCTGAATGCATAAAGCTACAACTCAGCAGGTACTTAGGTATGTGCATACTAATTGCATTCCAATAGTACTTTCGATATCAGTGGAATTGACAATGTTTTTGAAATGAATCATCCACATGCCCATAATGCCAAGTAAGAGATCAGACTAAACTGATAAGAGGAAAAAGGGACGTGAAAGGCCAGAAGTACGATATGGACTTTATCATCTTACAGGCATTACAAACAGAAGTAAGGAGACAGAAGGATATTAGTAAGTGGTCACAAAAAACACTTCAAAAACACATAATCAAGATGTACATAAAGCTTATAGAAAGCTTTTCATTCTCTTTTGCCTCGAAGACTCAGAAAGAACTTATGCGCTTCTTGAACTGGTAGCTTAGTGGCACATGGGGATCTTGCCTTTGAAACAATTAATTAATTAGAGAACAATTCAGTATCAGATCCTGCTCCTGAATGAAGTTGAAAGCAGTGGAAGAGAGGATCTGAGATCTGCTTTTTGCTTTTTTGGTAAGGAAGAATATTGCAGGGTTTAACCCATGTTCCTTACTGGATGATCTCATGGGAAAGGGAGTTCCAGTTCACACAGCAAAACCACAGCTGAAATCATTCTGACCAATGATGGAACAAATGCATCAATATAATCCGTCACATAAATGTTAGGACTAAGCTGGCAAAACCTCATTCATGTGAATAATCCCATCAATACAAAGTCTAGATTAAAGGATACACATCAAACCCCAGCAGAGGTAAGGTTTTAAGCTCACCGTTTTAGACAGATAGAAACATCCAAACTTCTGGGACATTCATTAGAATCAAAGAGCAAAGCTCTCAGGGTCTGACCATTAATATGCTGGCACACAGCAATCTCTGTGAGGCAATCAAGCTCTTTTTCAGAATTATATGATCATCCCTACCTATATGCCACTTCTTAAATTTTTCAAAAGCTTTCTTGCTTTTGATTTACTGCTTTTCTTCTGGGGTTTATCAACTGCTTTTAGCTTCCTGGCACACTCCCAGACTCATCTGAGTAGTAGCATAAACCCAGTGATCTTGGCATCTAGAATTCTATCTTTAAAAAGCTAAATACCTTTGTTAGTGTCATGGTGGGTTCAAGCTTTCAATACAAACTTTCTCTCTCCTGTAGAGCACACACTCACAGGAATAACCACACTCCCAGTGCAAAGCACACACACAGAAATAACCATACTCCCAGTGCAGAGCACACACACAGGAATACCCATGCTCCCAGTGCAGAGCACACGCACAGAGGAATAACCACACTCCCAGTGCAGAGCTCACACCAGCGACCCAATTGCTATGTTTGCTGTGCCACACTTAACCTTACTGTTTTAGACCTGTGTTTCCAATATACAATACAATAGTAATTGCAAATGGCCTTCAACAGCATCTCAAGAACACAATTATATTATATAATGATATCTGAGAATTAGCAAGACACCATACCACCCTGTTTATCCATAAGTAACAGGGTATGATGAATGAGTAAAGCAGTTCCTAGCTAATGCCTTTCTGACCACCAAAATTCACTAAATGGATGATTCTAATTGCTTCCCAGTGTTTCTGAAATACCACATTTACAAAACTTTCCTTTTATAATCTATATAGATAGTGCTACTTAAAATAAAATCTACCTGCGTATGCTTCAGGCCTTACTTTAATGAAAGTCTACCCTTATTGTAGATATGGTCACACAGAAACCATGGAAGTGACATTACAGACCACAATGGTCACTTATGGAAAATGCTTTTTTTTAATGAAAAAACGACGTTTTTCTAAAGTAATCAACCTTGAACTTAGCAACAGGTAAAACACTAATCTCTCCTTTGCCAGACCCTGGGGATTGCACAACTGTGGATTTCTGTGTAAGTTTTCATTGAATTATTTTTTAGATAACTCAAGACATTTACAAGCCTTATTTAACACAGAACACATCTGTACCATTTCACCTTTCTCTGATAGGTTTTATTTAGGGGCCTTTCCCCAAAGTAATGAATTTTTTCCCTTCCCAAAATCATAGAACGCTTTGTGTTGGAAGGGACTTTAAAGACTATCCAGGTCCAACCCCTGCCGTGGGCAGAGAACTTCCACCATCCCAGGGTGCTCCAAGACCCCTCCAACCTGACTTTGAACACTTTCAGGGATAGGGTAACCACAGCTTCTCTGGGCAATCTGTGCCAGTTCCCTCACAGGGAGAGAATTTCTTCCAATATCTAATCTAAGCCTTCCTCTGCGCAGTACGCAAATACAATTTGTTCACAAGATCCATGTGAAAAGGCACTATTAACTTGAATTTTTTAATTCCTTATCTGAATATCTTGAGGTTTTCCCAGCTCTGATGAGCTCTCCTGTGCCCAGTATTCAGTTCCCAAAAAGATTCCCCAAAATAGCAGAAGCACCAGTTTCCATGTAGGTCGGCTGTGTTAGTAAATCCAGTGCCCCAGTCTGGGGCTGCTTAACCTGTTTTTCCTTGCAATGGTAAAGTCTGCTCCTCTCTGCTGCATAATGAACATGCCTGTTGCTGCCAAGGTCTGGGCACAGGTGTCAGTTCCTTGTCAGCCTCCAGGGCCAATAAACAGAGTCACTGCAATGTAAAATGAGGCAATACATTCACAAAGTCATCATCTTTTCCCAGAACATGTGAAGCTCCAAAATAAATGCATTTCAAACATTATAGCACTCTCATATTCATAAAGTTCATTACTGTTTTTAATTTTGCTTGCTGCTTATTTACTGTTTACTCTCTTGCTTTACTGCCCTGGTGAAATTGCAGTTAATTGATACCCCAAATGGAAAGAGAAAAGAAAAAAAAGGAGCACAATTCCAGAAATGCTTTGTCCCTAACTAATCCTGCCACAGACTTGCTACTGCCAAGATGGCATTGTATAAAAAGGTTAAAAGAACGCCTTCCAAAATTTCTGTAGCCTCTCTAATCTCTCTTGTCAATCTTTTAAAGTGGCTTTTTGGCAGTGAAAGAAGCCCTCTGCATTCTGTGACAAAACACTTTCAACAGAAGATGACCTTACAAGCAGATGTCTCTCTGATGACTGCAGCTGCCTTAGCAGGATTTTCACAGAAAGAAACTCCCTCTCAAGAATGAGAAATAATACAACATTTCCCTACAAGATGATTTTATACCCCTCAAAAAGATTGGATGCCCAGCAGACACTCACACTTTCAGCTTTTCAGGGTGCCCTTCTCACAACTGTCTAATAATTTTGAATAGCATTCCCCAGGGACACAGAGCCCTACTCCTCCCACGCAGCACAGGCACTTGGCTTGGTTTTGTTCTGGTTAATGAATTGTATTCTACTTAGATGGAAAAATCTGTCTTGTCCCTTGAAAATCCCCCTGACTATCCCAGTGCCACCTGTATCTGCCTCCACTGATCATGGCACCACCTCACATCTAACCAGCTACACAGATGCCAGTTTGCTCTTCAACAAACCCAGTCTGTTCGGGGCATAATTTCATGAGACTGAAGCCCTATATCTTATGATGGCTTAAAAACTGCTTATCTAGGCAAATTTATCTGCAAATTCTCATAGGCTTCTAAGCATCCTGCATTGTGAACATTAAATGTTTGCACTCATTTTAGTTCAGACGCATTCCACTGCACAATATTTGCAAAAATCCCTCTCTGGCAAAATCGTGCAGTAAAACAAGTACAATCAGCTGATAACAATAAAGAATGGAGCATGGTTGTTCATTTCCTTAGCAAGAAAACAATCAATTTAGCAAAGCAACAAAATCAATTAAATATCAGCTATTCCCCAAGCTACTGCTTGCTTTGTCCAATCTGAACTTTGGAGCCTTTCTTTCTGTGATGGCATAAATGACAAGAGGAAGATTGGAAATGATGGTCATGGTGCTCCTTCACCTTTCTCTCAGGAGCAAAACCAGCAGAAAGGATTTCTAGGGGAAATATCATACAAAAAGCACTCCTGTGTCTGAGGGAAATTTACATTTGAACCTTATTGATAATAAGAAGGAATGATTAATTTCTTCTGTAAATAGCACACAATAGCTTGGGGTTTGGGGCTGCATTTATCCACAGACAGGTGGGAAAAACCTACCACAGTGTGCTCTACCAGGCAGCAATCTGAAACTATCAGAACAACTCACAATGCTTCCTATTGCAAATGAAACAATAACTGACTGCTGAGTTATGACAGCATTTTTAGCTTTATGATTAAAGACAAGAAGTACTAAGTTACAAAACTGTACTTTCTTTTGCCTATCAGGAAAAAAGCTCTATAAAGCCCCTAACAGATATTGATTAAAAAGGCATGTGTGAGTACTCACACACAGTCCAGGTGTGTCAAGAAATCTACATGCCTACTTCATCTTATCCACAAACGTCTGGCTAGGTTAGGTCTTAAAAGAGAGATACCTCTATTGGCAGGTACCACAAACCATTTACCTGAGATGCATCAAGATTTTTACACCCTGAAACTCCTCAGCTATTTTTCAGTCTGCACTATAATCATACCAAAATTATCAATTATTATTTTTATTGCTAATTACAGTTACGAACACAGTTAAATACAAAAGTAATTTATATCAAAAGTAATTTATTTATATAGTTGAATACAAAAGTAATTCCATCAAATAAATGGAATTTAATATATTTAACTTTTTTCTTAAAATTTTCCTGTTTATGTAAGTTATGACTAAGTCAGTATACTTTTTTTAAGTACACCACTGATATCACTAGTAAATCTTATTTTTGCAGTTCTTTTACAATAATTTTTCTATCAAAAAAAAAAATAGGAATCTTTTACTAATAATCAACACCAGCTAACTGCATTTTATGAATGCCTTATTTTTAAGTATCGATACTGCTTTAATTTTTTTCAATTAGCTTTTAATTCTGTAGTTTTAAGTGAAAGGTTTTTCAGATTAGTTGACAAAAATAACAATCTTTTACAAGATTAACCCATTCTGTTGGAGCATTCAAATGAGTGAGATATGTTGTTCCTTGAGAAATAAAATGCAAAGCCTTTTACATGAAGAGGACTTGCTATGCAAACTGATTTTTCACAGGGCTCAATCCTCCTCCATTAAAGCTCACAGAAATTATTCCTCAGCTGCAATGTAACTGTGATATTGGAGCATTTAGAGCAGCTTTCTAAAACATTTTTTAATAAAAAGATTTGAGCATGAAACTTTTAAAAATCCACATCAATTCTTTCTATAAGTCCTTTCAGATTGGCAAAAATCACACACTATGCTGTTAAGAGCAGCCTGAACAGCCTGAGAGTGTGAGGCAGTGAATGCAATGCTTTTTAACAACACATTTTCAGTTATTACTATAAAATTGTAATTAGATAGTAAATTACAATGTTAATATTCACTTTGAACAAATAAGTGTTTGTAGTTGTAGAACTGGGCATTATTATGGTAGCACTGGGACCTATTCACAAAGTAAGACATAGAATTTCTTCATAAAAGTTATTCTATTCTGTAGTTTTTCCTTATGAACTTGCATGAAATGCTGGCTTTTTATGTGCACTATTTGCTGAAGTCATCTTTGCCAACATCAAAATCTATATTTCTCTTTGGGGAAGTGCCAAAACAAGAATTTCTCTCATCTGGTTCCACTACTATCCGAAGAATATAAAGACATGAAGGAATCATTCCTCCCTGCACAGATAAAAAATATTATGTAAATGAGTTGACAAACTTAAATTCTAACCAGTTTTACAGGAACTGTAACATTGCTCTCTCCAGTGTGAAAAAAAGGTACTCTTAAAATGTTTACATGATGCTGAAATATCTAAAAACCTACATAATATATGAAATCACAATATGTGATTATATATAATGATGAATTATTATATATAAATTATTATATAAATAACAATAACATATGATATTATACTTTAATAGATATGAATATATATAATATGTAATATATCTGGAATATCAATAATAGTTATAAATAGAAAATTCCTACTGTGTTTTAATTATTTTTACTTCATTTTCCCCTTACCTTTTTCTCTTTCAATAGTTTTTTTTTCCAGTTAAGGAAGTTGTTTTGAACATGTACAAAGTTTTTTTCCCAATTTGCATGCAAAGAGAGCTTGAAAAAACCCTTTCATTATTATGTCAAATCATTTGCAATATGTTTTGTATAACCACTCTTTACACAAGCTGAAATTTGGTTTTAGAAAAGTGTTTCTGAAAGCATGTTAGAGCACTGCTCCATGATAATCTTCTGCAAATTATGTCACGGGCATGTAAAACACAATTTAAACTATGATCCAGAAGGTTTCATTACACATAGAACTAGCTAGCTCCAGAGTAGGCACACACAGAGATGTCTCATTCCATGTGTACAATCAGTATCTTGCAGGAAAAGTGTGAGAAAGCAAAGTCTGTATTCCTTTGGGATGTCAGGAACCACCACGTTCCACAGCCAAAAAGCCATTGACCATACAATGACCACAGAACTGCTGCACAGAAATGTGGCAGGAGTGGCACTGGACAAGGCAAATCTCCACCTGGCAAAAAGGGGACAAAGTATTTCTAGGAGAATTTGATTTTAAAATTTCAGTGATTTATTGGCTCTGCTCATAGGTTTCTCCATAAGTCCCAGGAGAGATGGATGAGCGAGCAGAGAGGAGGTAAAGCTGCCAAAAGGTGCATGATAAGTACATTTATCACGTGGCTCTGCAATTTATCTTATATGTCTCAAATTTTTCATATAGCCCCCATTTGTAATCACCATGTGAAAAATTAGGGAGGCATGTGATAAATTAAGTTGTGAATTGTGATTTCTAATAAGTTAATCATTTATCCATGCAACTTAAATTTAACTTCTAATCACATCTAGTCTTTCAGGACACAAAGGACCAAACAGAGGAAAACACACATGAAAGACCAAAATGAGACAATGACAAAAAATGTATCATCAATGTAAATGCATTTTCATAACCTAGTTTCTGATCCATTATTTCTGAAAACAATAATTTCAACTTGTCAACTGAAAGGATTCTAGAATCTCAGACCACAGGAGGAATTTTGTGACCAAAAATGAAGTATCTCTTAAACCAAACTGCCTTTAGGTAGTACTACCACATTACTGTCCCATTAATCCATTTCCTCAGGACTTAACACATTCCAAAATGTCTTAGCCATTTCATTTTAAGATGCCATCCAACAAAAAGTTTCATTTTTCTTTTATTAACCAGAGCTATCCTGCAATCATTAAGAATGTATCTATCTATCTCAATTCATCTTGTTCTTAAACTTATACACTGGTACTAATTGCACACTAGCAACCCAGTATTTAGCTGAAAGTACTGTATAAAAAAAAAAATCTGAGTGTTTAACTAGTTTGGATAAAATCCATTATTTTCATTAATGGATCTCATTTTTATTTTATTGGGGTTTTTTACTATCAGATTAAAAGCACATTTTTTATTGTTTTTCCTAATGCAATTCTGTGTGATGTGCTCAGAATGAATGGAATAGTTATTGGTTTATTTTTTTTTCTCCTTGCTTTTTTATCCTGGTCCTATTCCTATTATTTAATACTTTTCACATTAGTTTGATACCATTTACTGTGTACACAAGTGCACATACACTGAATATGCATATGTATAAACACCTTTACACACATACACACACATATATATACACATTATTTTAGAAATCTGTAGTTACTTGCATTATTTCTGTTGTTGGAAAGAAGTAGAATTGCTCTAAACAATAAACTGTTACCAAATTGTGATACAAGCTTTTGCAGTATTTACAAATTTTAAACTATCTTTCCCAACCCTAAATTTTTGAGCCAATTTCCTCAATGAAATTAGGTAAAATCATATTCCAAATATCAATAAGAATTTGAACTCTCTCCGATACTCAAAAGACTGTAAAATATTACAACCACTTGTTTAAGTATTTGGGTCATGTAAATTCCAGGAGACTTAAGTGTAGACTTTCCAACATAAATAGTCATGACTGTCATTCTTGTAGGTGAAAGTAAAGTGTGGGATGACACAGAGAAAAATCCTTAGAGCCAGGGACTGCTCTTGATTCCAAAGTAATTTTTATGTGAGTTTTGCCATTCATTTCTGTGGAAAGATTCAAACATAAAATCTATAAGGTGCAATGGATATTAATGTAATTATTTGAGTAATCAAGTAGTTGTTTGCAGAATATGAAAGTTTCGTATAATCCTACTCTGATGCATCTCCAAAAAAGAGTGAGTTTTGTCCCTGAGCCTGATACCCAGGTACAGTTGTGAGTTGTGCAGTCAAAGAGTGGTACATGGAGAAAAAACATCTACAGGGGAAAGAAAAAATCTCAAATTACTGTCTAAAAGGGAAAAATCTAGGCTTCAGGAAGGTGTCTATAATTGCACACAAAACATGGAGCAGGGCCAGTCTATGCCAATTAAACATTTGGTCTGAGTTGCTTATAGTAACTTTCCCATGACTACAGTTTATACTTCTCTCATCATCATAACTAATTGAGAACAGTACTTTGCATTCCTTAGAGGTTAAAAAAAAAAAGCCTCTTAATGAAAGTAAAAGTTATTATTCACAGCTAATAGAATACTCAGTATCACTAAAGATTAATTACTGCTATTTTGAGGCCTTCTGAAAGACCAAGAAAATGGTATGCACTGAGCACATAGAAGGAAAACAAAGAATTAAAGATAGAATCAACATATTTACAGGTATTGTGACTCTTCCAATGAAATGGACAAATAATCTCAATTACAGTATTGTTTTCTACACAACAGAATCATAACGATACTTTTCAGAGTTTAACTCTTGTGTATTGCTGAGAGATCTTTACTTACAGTATGCAAGGAATAAATGAGCAGCATAAAACAAGCTGTTAATTGCACTTGCACACTGACCATTTGGATAACATGGTGAATATACTGTTACTTAAACAATCAGAAGGTTTGGCCTTTCCTCACACTTTCAGCCTGTATCAGACTGCAGACAGCTGCATCACAACATATCATGGTGAGACTTCCAGCATCTGAGCTGCGGAGCTGTTTGAACAGTAGCCCTCACCCTGCTAGTTTTGTCATCTCCAGGCACCACTTTTTAAGAAGAGCATGGCTCTTTTTCCCTTAGAGAGAGATGCCAGGCTAGAAACTGAGCCCACCACTTGGCTGGCCACAAGGTATTATCAGGAATTCCTTTCTGAGCTTGATTGTAGGCAACTCGACCTCCAAAGTCGAACACTTCTACTTACAGGTTCAGCTTACTGCTCGTGCTCATGAAGTTTGATTTATTTCTACCACATCCCGACCTACCAAAACATAGATTGTTTATTTGACAGAAAGAATAAGGCACTTGCTGTCTGTTCCTGTGCTTCTTAGAAGTTGCAAGCAGCACCATCTGGAGCAGACTATTAGCTGGAAGGTTTCCAAAAGGTACTCCATTCGTTTTCCAAGGAAAGAGGTCTTGAGTCGAGCAAAAGATGTTTTGGCTGTATGGCAACCAATGAAATAGCATCTTATGAAGCACTAAAATAAATGACAGTAGGATTAAAAAAAAAATTTTAAAAATGCACTATTTACCTCTTTGTCCACTAAAGACAAGGAGACTTTTATGACTGACACTATTTTGGCTAATATTGTGTGCATCTTGAAAATCTCACCCAAAAGACTTTATTGTACACTGTTGACAAAACTTAGAATAGAAACAATATTTTGAAGCTCAATCACATTTTTCCTGCTACAAACTGGCAATGGAAACAGGTTTCTTAATAGGCTCTGGCAGTAGGAAATCATGATCAGATTTCAACACATAACAGTGGTTTAAGACAAAAGGTTTTAAAAGAGGAGAACTCCTAAGTCAGCATCATGCTACCATGGTAATAGATGCTATAGGAAATGCACAGGTTAAGATGTAGACTAAAGTTTTTCTTGCTAAATGAAGAGAGAAATTATTCTTTCCCCCTAATTTTGGAAATGTAATACAACACCATATGGTTTAACCCTTACCTAAACCCCTAGGTTTTCCTTAGGGACTATTTGTCTATCTTTGAAAATCTCATTTCAGATTCTTAGGCAAGTTTGGGAGCTGTTTTTCAATAGGATTATACTACCCACACAGAATCAATCCAGACCTATCTATAGAGCTGTCCCAAAAAACACTCCAGTTCCAAGGAATGACTCCCCTCTAGCAGCACTGGTTTCCATAGCAGGAGACAAAATAACAGTAATTCTTGCACTGAAAGTCAACAGAAATATGAGTTTCTTTATCACTTTCTAGGTACCCTTTGAGATGTCATGGAAAGGGTTCATCTCTGACAAAGCTGAGAGCTGAGGGAGATGTGCCACTCTGGCCATGCCAAGGAAACTCCAGATAATTTTTCTTTTTTTCTTTTGAACCTGGTGGGGTGAAAAAAAGGTTCAATGAGAGCTGTTATGTTTCTCTTTACCATTGTCTACAGAGAAAATAAAGGAAACGATTTCTTCAGTCTTTCTAAGAATTAATGAGAGAAGAAAACTGATCAGCTTTCTCTTATGAGAGAAGCATAAGAATTATAAATCAGAAGATAATTCTGTGGATTTATGCAGCAAAAATATGATATGAAACAATCCTAGTGAATGTACAGGTGCTGTAGAGATGTCTGAATATTCTTGCTATGGATTGATCCTAGGTTCTGGACTGCTGGATAATTCAAGTCTGGTAAATGCTATTCAATTTCCTTTACTTGAAAAAAGAAATCAAAATCACCATGTCTGGTGCTTGGCATGTGGGTCTTCTAGCTTTAGGAAGCAGTGGCACCAATCAATTTTACCTCAGCTATTAGTATGTAACTCAGTCCAAATCCCAGATACAAATGATGGCAACCTTTTCATTTAAAACAAAAAAATCACCATGATGAAATAAAGCAAACCAAACAAAACCCACCACAACAAAGCCTGAGTTCATAGTCAGATAATAACGTGGAAAATCCAAATCTTTAGAAATCAGGAGATAGCAGAATTTAGCTTGTATGTCATCTTGCTTCAGTTTGGTGTGTTTGGATACAGCCTTTCATTTTGTGACCTCCTTCTACTCTTCCAATCTGTAGAGTGTCCAGGAGGTTGGTTTTATACCATGTTTGTGTTGTGCAATGTACACATATTGCATCTTCATGTTCTACATATTTAATAGTAGTTCTCATCTTCTAAGACATACTCATGGCTGAGTTGTTCATTAAGCAATTTTTAAAGAGTTTTATGGTCCTGTGAACAATAATTTTTTTGTGGAAGCAGACTAAATTGTACACTGTGATAATTACACCAAACTAATTGTAGGCAAAATTAGCGAGGGGTCGGACCAATTCAGTTTCACAAGGAAATATATGCTTTGCTTACACCTTAAATGATCTTTAGAAAATTAATCACGTAAAACTGAATCTCCTTAAATCAACATACATAATTTTCTGTACCTTTGCTGTGAAACAGGAAGTTTTAACATTGCTTTGAATAATACAACTTGCTAAATGTTTTTTTGATTATCATTTTTGTTTAAATTACCAATTAACTTTACCCTAGAGAATCAAACAACGTGAGTCTTTTATGCTGTACTGGTGCATTAAAACCATACCCAAACACAGTGTGTAAGGAAGAAACATCAATAATACAAGTGAGTTTTTTAAATCTCTTTTACTGCCAGCTATAACATCAGCCCCATAATTGTCTCTAATATCATGATACTCACATTTAATCTCTTTAAATTTCCTGTCTCCAGACAATGTAAAGTCCATTGTGGAGCTCTTTGATGTTTCAAGAGTGTCATTCAGGTGGTGCTGGAGAGTTGCTGCTGCCATTGCTGTCACCAGTGGTGCACCTGGATGCCAGGCTCTCCTCCAGAGGCTCAGCTCATCTCTGAGACTCTGACCTCACATCCGAGCACAGCAGGACTACTCTCAACGGGCAAATTTCACACATAATGAGCAATATGCTCCTCATTTTCCTTGTTTGAGGTACTAGCCTTACTGATACTCATTTGTACTAATTTGAAAGTTTTATTATGTATAAATGGTATTTTATGACTTTACAGAATAACACTTTGTACAGTCAGTCACCTAATTTATATTAGTGGTTGCTAAAGAGCTAGAAAACTACTCAATAACTGACTATTCAATTATTTCAATAGAAAAAAGGAACTGCAATTCTTACAAAACAATTTTATATTTCCTAGTAAAATATTATCCCACCAAAAAATCATAAAGATATTGTTTCTTCAGCAAACTTACTCTGATGCAAATAGTTTTAGATTTTGTAGAATGCGAAATATTGAGTGGCACATGCAGTACTAACACTCACTAATTGCAATACTTAGAAAGTGCTGGAATGACTTGAAACAACTTTGCCAAAACAAAATGGTCAAAGCCAATCATTTTGATGCAGTGTTCCAGCAATGTGTTAACTGAATCTAACTTTTTTCCCTTAACAAAACTATACATTTGATATTTTCAGTACAAAACTTATTCTGTAAGGTGCTTTTGATCAGCTACAGCAAACACCAGATTTCCCCTAAATTACTTGAAAGGTACTTCCTTTTTACCCCAAGGACTTAAAAGATTAATATAGCAGAGTTTGTATTTTTTTTCTGGCCATAAATTATTTTTTGCATCTACAGACTGTTTTAACACTGTCTGCAAGTAAAAGTACTAAAAATATCGTATTTACAGTGACCTTGTTGAGCATTAAACAGTTCTTGTCTTTTTCATCACTTTTCAGCAATTTTGGAGCTAAAGCTTTTTTGCTATTCATAAAGAAGCCAGATTTTTTTATGCAAAATATAGCAAAGCAAATCCAATTGACATTGTCTTTCATTGTTTTATGGATGCTTGCATGCCAATTTATAAAGATTCCTGATGAAGACAATAGCTAGTTTGTAGGATGCTGGAGTAGCAGTCAAGAAAATTTACATGACCTTGAATCAACTGCCTGCTGAGTGAGTTTTCCCTTCCCCATATCCCAAGAAGCCAAAGACTTTTTTTAATAAATAATTCTAGGAGGTGCTATTTAACATTTGTGACTGTCAATGAGGTGTAGTAGAGACTCAGAACAGGTCTGTCAACAGCACTGTCCTGGTGGAGAAGTCACGCAGGTGGGAGACAGCAGAACCCTCAGCACAGCCCCTCTTACCTGCTGTGGCAGAGGAGAAACGGGTGGAATTATTTTACATTGTGGCAAAAAGCAGGTGCCTCCTCCCTGGAAATGTCTGAGTCCTGAAAAGGATGAAAACTATTTAACACGCCTGCTTATTAAGGCCCACACACTCATAACATGGATAATGCATTACATCAGCTTGAAATAAAAATGAATCATGGGCAAGGAATGTATAGAGACAGATCCTGCACATCAAAACACGCCACTTAAAGTTGAAGGAGCAAAGATGATGCCACAAAGACACAAAGCATTTATAAAATCTTTAAACATTAGCTTCAGCAAAGTAGCTACAAGAAATGCCCTCAGAGATAGAATATCTAAGAAAAATAGTACTGGCATCTAATTACAGCAGTAGAGTTTGCTGCTTTTATCTGTAATTGGACTGTATAGTCTTTCATTCTAATTTACTTTACATCCAAACTGTGATAATCAAGACAAGCAGAACAGAATGGCTTGTAACTGGCTATACCACCGACACCAGTTAATGCCTAATTATAACAACTAAATTAAAGATGGGACTGTAAGGAGGTTGAGTATCAGTTTGAAGCATTTAATTCTGTGGAAAGAAATAGAGATTTTAAATCCTAAGTAAAAAAATCAATATTATGGCTCATTATATTGGTATTGCTAAACAGATTAATGAAATTAAGTATTTTGTTTTTTAAAGAAAAGTTTTATCATGATGTAAAGATAGCTTTTAATGAAAGACCACACTAGAGAAGGAAATTCACATTCCAGACCAATTTATAAACCAATCTAATCTGGAAAAAAACAGTAGGTAGAATTGACTTTCCTAGGATATCTCTAAGAGGTGCAGAACATGTTACATGCTGGTGGAATAAGTGCAGCATTCTGAAAAAGTGTACACACAGGACAAAAGACTAAGAAAACTCAGGATCCCAGGAAACCTTTTGACATAAATCTAATTTTTAATTATTTTTAATGCTCTAAATACAAATTAATTGTCTTTGAAGGATAGGTTAACCAAAATGAATATTATTTCCTTCCAGAATCAATGCAAGAAAAGGAAACAGAATGCTTAGTACTGGTGAGACATAGCTAGCATAAATTTTAAACACAGTGTTTTAGGAATTACAACATAAATTGGTCATCTACATGTTGAACTGACTGCATAAGAATTCATCTTCTGGGATTTCAAATAGGAGCAAAGGGAATAAAAATGGTTGCTGTTAACGATCTTGCTAAATTGACCTATAATATTCCAGTGGTAGGTGGATAAAGAACTAGTTGGCATTCATGGGGCATGTAGCATAATTTGGTCCATTCAGTATCTTCGATAGAAAGCAGTAGAAAATATTGAGAAAAATTAAAATATTCACATTGTTAAGCTTATAAACTCAATGGAAGTAGAATCTGCTTTCACATGACACTCATAATTATCCTGAGTCTTCATCATCTCTAAGTGAACCCAAAGCTGGTGATTCTAAAGTTCTAAAAGACTAAAAGACACTTAAAGACTAAATATGTCCCTCAGTTGGTTCATCTGTCCCCTCTCTCTGGAAGAATCCAGGGTGAGGAGGGGGTGCAGCGATCACTTTTTTATCAGATGTAAAATGAGAATATTGGAAACCTCTTTCTAAAGTTTTAGAAATATTTCACTGCTTCCTAAACTCACCAAGGCAGGAAAAATCCCTCCTTAAAAAAGCAAGGCTTCTGCAACTACCTCTGCCTATCTTTGACGTGCCACTGACCACTGCCCCTTTGGCCTCTTCCAACCAAGTCGGTGAAGTGGTAGAAGCCCTTCTCACTTCAGCTCTCACAGAGATGAAATTCAGCACGTTTTAAGAGGAGAGTGACTTCTCTGTGTGTCCTTATGAATCTGAGGTAATTTTAGCTGGCAAATCAGCCCACATGTCAGACAACAACTTGTGAGCCATTCCAGATTGCTCCCAGCATTGTCTCCTGGAGGTTCCCACAGGGCTGATTGCCAGGACAGGCACAACACACAAATTGTGAACAGGGCAGGATAACAGGAGCTCCCATGGCCACTTTGTGGTACAGAGTTGCTATCTGACTGGAGAAGGACATGCACCCCTGAAATAAAATGCATTATAAAGTAAACAATTGCACAGGCCAGAAAATGAAATGTTCTTCACTTTGTAATTTCTGCTAAGTAGAGAACTGAACAAAAGTAAGGTATATGACCTCCAGCTTGCTGAATTTTGCTTTAAACAGAGGAGCAAAAGATGAGGCTTAGATTTCTATTATCTTGATTGCTAACATGCAGATGAGGTCTTTCCATTATCTCCTTTTTCATTGGATTGTACACAAATCACAGAAGTGAGGCAGAATTCACAGAATTGTACATACTTGTGAAATATAAATGACAAAAGTGATGGATACTCTAAAACTGTACATCCCAGTTTTGAACCATGACCTATGCTTTCAAGTTTGGAATGATCTCTATTGCATTTAATTACTATCAACTCAGGAAAAAGAACACTCACATTTGATAAGAGCCTGTTGAATGCCTAGATTTGGTGCTACATTAGGAAAAGTGAGCAATCAAAGTTATATGTCAGTATGTTAAAAGCTAAAGGGAAAAACCTTCTGCTATGAAGTTAGACATTCTTTTTTCCTCCTCTTCCCACCCAATTTCACCTTTGACTGCACCTGCAGAATTCTGTATCAAGCACAGATGAAAAGACTGAATGGAATTCCATCGAAATTTATTAATGAAGATTGTTCCCAGGTGAATGGCAATATTATCCATCTTTTACAGGCAGGCAGATACAACAGTTTAAATTACTCAGAAAGAGTAGTTTAAAGACTCTTCTGGATTAAAGGTTTATTAGATTATGATATAGACCTGGATATAAGTGCCAACCATTTCACACACCTGAAAAAGCACATGTTTAAGTACTTACATAAATTTGGTAAGCAACTTTCTTTCCTTTGGGTCCAAACAAAACAAAAAGGATTCACCACTGAATTCTGAAGAACCAAGACATTTCCACCAACACTTTCACACTTTAAAAAGCTCATAAACACACCCTCCATTACACTCTTTGAAGATAAAGATTTCCTTGAGAGGAACAGAAGCAGACTGAAATAGACGATTCCTTCCAAATGTCCAGAAATTTATTTGAAACTTAAATTACCCAAAGACAAAAGTGTTTCTAGCAGAAGGTGAAACATCAATGACATTTCCTGAATCATCACACCTGTTCTCCTGCTGTAAGATTGAAATTCCAAGTGTGTGAACCTCACAAATCCTCTGTTCATTTTAACCCAGAGACCTAACCCAGAATATTAATGAAAGGGAATAGCTTCTTTTCAGTTGGAAAACAAAGTAAAAAATAGCTACATGACCAGCTTTGAAGATTCAACCTTTTAAAATCTACAATGTAGAGGAAGCACATGCTCCACAGCAGAGGAGTGTGGTGGTTAGTGGGCATCCCTTCAAGCATGTGAAAAGGGCTGAAGTCCTGCAAAGGCAGATTTTAAATTATGAACAATCTGCCTCCTCAATACCCAAGGTAATGAAACATCTAAGGAATTCAAACAATTATTACAGAAGGAAAAAATCAGTCAGTCATTTGCTTTCTCATTACTGCTTCAGCACGGAGCAGAAAAGTGTGGAAAGAACAAAGTCACATCACCATTTTTCTCCCCACACATTGTGAATAAATCAATGTCATTTGGCCCAAATATTAACACTACCCAAACCCTATTATCAGCCAGATGCTAACTATTCATTTAATACCACTAAGAAGTGAAAAAAATACAGGTTGAAAGCACTAAAAACTTCATCATTTGTTTTTAGTTAAACTTCTGACAAACACGTTACCAATATTTGCTGCTTCAGACCATTTTCCCACACCAAGCACTATAAGGATGAATTGAGATACACTTGTGAGCTTAATGGATCAGTTTGGGACAGTCTGCCACCCACCTCTTTGTGACAAGAAGGAGATGGAAACATGCTTTGGAAGTTTTACAGTACCTGTCTTATGTCACTGAGCAATGCACAGACCTTCCAGCACTCAGCAGTTGTGTGAGTGTATTTTTTGCATGTAATGTGTGCAAGCAACAGAAACTACATAAGAGAATGCAAATTGAGCGCTGGACATAAATAAAAGCTTCCTATTTTCCAGCAGCATTTTATTGCTCTGTTATCAATACACTATCCTTAAAATAATTGATCATCAGATAAACTTTAGAATTAACAGAACTTGATAAATAAACTATTTTCAGACCATCATACCTTACTGCTGTGGGCAAGCAGTCCCCAGTTAAACAAAACTGAGCTGCTGTGGGCAGTAAAGCACAAGGCCTGAAGAAGAAAAAGATTTACTATGTTATTTTGCAAAGGATACACCTGCAAGCTCACATGTTAGGTAAAACACACATATATACGCAGAGTGTTCTACAAAGATTCACTTTTTGAGGTATATTTGCAGATATATTGGTATCCCAAGTGCCAGAGTGACCCTGTTCAGCCCTAGGACTGCCCTGCTCAGCAACACATCAGTTAGGGCTTTGTTCCTCAGTGGGGAGCACTGTCTAGCCAGGAATGAGAAATAAAAGCAGTTTCAGCTGCATGGTGCTGGTGGATCTCAACACCTTCCACACAGACACCTGCTATGGCAATATTTTAGAATCAAAGTCTCTGCGAGACTCAGGAATCTCTGCTTATTTCTGCACATGCAGCTTTGAGGGGGGCACTGCCACAGCCAGCTCTGTTCAGGTTCTCCCAGGTTTCCAACAGGCTCTCAGATCATGTCAGGGGCAGCACAACCCAACCCCTGAGCTTCTCTGGCTCCTGAGGGAGTCCAAACCACACCCTCCTGAGGGCTGGACACAGCTGAACTGGAAGAGATCCCACTCAGGATTAGAGGCTTCTGCTTCTGTTGGAACCTGCAGAGCAATTTCACACTTGGGTTAACATTTAAGGCTACACCAGATATTTTAGCAAGGATCCCAGATGGAAGAGCCAGAGGTTCCCAGGGCAGTGTGAAGATGCAGCAGCAGTGCACTGCACCTCTGGAACAGCTGGAAAAGGGAACTCTGCTGGGAGGATGCTTCAGGGCAGCTGCTGCATGTGGGAGAGGCAATATTGGTACATGAGTGGACTTTGTAAAGGAGATTCTGGCAGTCACAGCACCACAGAGCAGCAAGAGGCTGCAGAAAGAATCTTCCAGAATGCTCACAACCTCACTCACCTTCACTCAGCGAAGGAATTTTTCTGTAGCTGGAGAAACACAAATCCACCTGTCTGACATGCCAGACTACGCCACTGTCCAATACCTTTCCCAAGAGCTTTTTATCAGATGTACCTGCAAAAACATTCCCCAAGAAGATGTCAGTCTGGATTAACTTTATATTACAGAGAGAATTCCAGATACTCCCAGGTGTCAGCTTTTTTCTGACTTTTTTTCTTGCCTTTTTCCCCCTTTTTTCACATCTTTGAAGAAAATAAACTGCAATATTTCAGTTTATTCATCAAATGTAGTTTGCCAAGATCTTTTCTTATTTCTTTTGAGGTCCTTAGTTCAAATTAAACAGCAAACTTTCAAATTTCATGAACCATGCAGCAAGTTTTTGGAAAACTACATCAGTGAAAGTAATGTCAGTAATTTAAACCTGCAATGTCCAAATGGTGGGCTGGAAGTCACTGTATTAGAACCTACCCCATCTAACCCTGCTTGCCAAAACACGTCTGGTTTTGACAACCACAAAACTCTGGCTTCTTGGAAATCAGCTGACATTATTATCATCATTTCACTCATCTTCAGCAGGGAAATGTCTTTACTTGAACTGTTGTGATTTCTTCTGTATTCACTGGCAACAAGAAAGTAAATATTAAATTGTTGCTTAGACTGATGTCATTTTCTGTTACGTGTATTTTTATTCACTAAAGTTTCTCACGCAATCTACTGTTCGTCAAAAACTCACCAGGAATTTTTGTGTGAAAACACAAAGTAAATTAAATAAATCTAATTAGTTTCAAGAACACACCATTTACATTCCAATAAAATACTTCATTGACTCTAAGCAGGCTCAAAACATCAGCAGAGGTTTTAGCAAAGATTCCAACATCTTTTTTGTGTGTTTGTATTCCACCAAACCCGGAATTTTCCAAGATCTTGAGAAATAAAATAATTCTAGGGATTGGTAGCTTGCTAGCTCTGAGCAAAAGCAAAACAAAATGTGTCCTATTAGCTTGAAAGGCTTTTTTTTTGTTATTAGAGACTGCCTCTCATTACAGAACTGTAAAGCTGATCAAAATGGGATTTTGTCCCAGTTTTCTGCACGAGAAACAATTTTGTATATGCATTAAATAGAACTAAGGCGTGGCAGCAGAGGTTGACACTGCTATATAATCCAACCCTAAACCACAGGCAAAGTAAAAAATAAACAAAAACCTTGACAGCTGGCAAGAAAACTTTAAAATCCAGCACAATACAGATCTACACATTCACAGCTAGATAAATTGGGCTATACTGTGCCAGATATTTTTGCAAGAAACATGTCTTTTGTGTGTATGTTATGTAAAACATGCACAGGTACTATAGAAGAATATAAACCAGTAAATACATAAAAGTCACTCACGTATCTCTGAACTAGGACATTTCAGTTGAGGCAAAAAATCATCAGATTGCAAAGGAGGGGAAAGCCAATGTGAGAAAGAATAAATCACATTTTACTTTCCTATATACTTATAATGTTCATACAAAACACACACAGTTCCCTTTGACACTACGGATTGCCACAAGCAAACTGCCTGGCAAACAACAAGCTGTTACCTCCTGTGAAATAACAACACAATCCTCTTGACTGCAAAATTTGCATCAAAAATAATTATAAAAAGGCAGCATACATGTAATCCACTTAAAAGTGTTAACAAGGTATAGCAGAGTCATAGCTGTATTTCCAAACCCTGTTTTTAAATGTAAGCAGAACATAACAGTAAAAATTAACCTAAAGCTCAACGGCTTATGTAAGAATGCTTTAATAAAAAAATGCTACTGAGGTTATTGAACTGTACAATTAAACCCCTCCCACTAAATACTTTTCAGTGCAATTTCCATCTAAAGCTTATTCAGCAAACCAAAATGCCAATGCATTTCTTCAATTTCCACTTCTTTGAACCTGTTAATGTATGAATAAAAAAAGATTTATTCGTGTTATTTGCCACATATAACCCTCTTGTCTAAAAAGTAGCTTTAAAGACAAAATTTCTGAGATATACATGAAACTAAGAAAATATCTAAAGGATCATTTTGATTTTTTTCTGCAAGCTATGTTTGATTTACATCAATTAGATCTTTCACATAAGGTATCATATAACAGGAAGGCTAATAACCCAGAAATAACCTCATTAAAAAAGACAGCATATCGGTCTAAGCAGAATGAACTCTAAGCAGAAAAATTAGTGACCTGGAAAGTAGCAGGAAGAGGTAATAGCAATACAGAGAAAAAATACATTCCCATTAGCTAGTCAAAAGTAGAAATCACCAGCAATAAAGTAAAAATACAATAGGAGCATAAGGAGAACACTTAAAAATATTTTTATCTTTTGAAAATCTGCAACAGAAAACATATTTCCCCAAACTAAGATGCTGTCTAAAATTATTTTATTACTATGAATTAGTCTGTGCTTTCTTTTTTTTTCTTCAGATGCTTAAAACAGTCCTTGGCAGAATATTATTAGCAAGTCTAATACATTTATATTAAATTATCAGTGTATGATTCCAGTGTCTGTGGATTCATCTATTTTAAGATAAATGGTTAATAATGGAAACTCAAGTTGGATTTACATAGCCCTTGTCAAATGTTAGCTGCTTAGATTCAAAGTCTAACCAAACCTTTTACAATAATTCTTATTAGTATATTGACAATATTTTCAGAAAGCAATTTTTTAGTTTTGATAAAATGACACTTGCTTTAATTTTTTGTGAAATGTTTTATTAAATATGCAGGTCCTCGTAACTAATCCAGATCAAATTTGCCAGTATAAATGAGAACAAAAAGTACTTAAATCACCATTAAATTGCAAAGTTTCTCTTGAATTTATTTGAAAAACTACCTATGGTTTATTTTCATTTCCAAAACAAATTAATTCAAATAAAACTGTTGGGTACTGCACATACACAGATTTCCATAGTTTTCTTTGCTTTTCAGTTTAATATGTTTAAAGTCTGATGAGAGGAGGAAAAAATAATCTCAACATACATGAAGAAATTTTAATTATAGGCAAACCTCCATTTTTTATTTTCCTTTACTTTACCTCACAATTTTTAATCCAGGAAAATAACCCCTTTTTTAGACACTCATGTCTGGATCAACAATTCAGCTGCACAAAGACTTAATTAAACCATTTGGAGTATTTTACTCCCTAAGCCTGTAGATTGTTTTAGGCCATGATTGCTCATTTTTAGCTCATTGCCTACAGAACTACAGCAATTTTATTTCTACTGTGGCCACGTTTGCAGCAGCTGCTGCCATCACCAAGGGTAAAGGGTTCAGCTGATGTTGGGGGAGTCATGAAAAACCTGAAACCTCTGAGATTGCAGAGCTGGGTTTGGTCAGACCTGGTCCAGAACATGAGGGACTCTGGCCTGGTGCTGTCCATCCTTCCTCTGCCACAGAATGACACAATATACCCCAGGAGACAGCGATGGGAACAGACACGGGACTGCGGGGCAGGAACTTCAGCAACGGAGGAGAGGAACAAAACATTCATGATTTTTATAGGTTTTTTTGCTTTATTTCCTAAAACCAACAGGTAACTCCCCTGAGCATTCTAACTGGGATGGCCTTTCCAGTTTTAGACACCTGGGAGAAACCAGGTGATTAACTAATTAATGAGTTAGGTAGACATCACTTTTTGCCATTACACAGGGTTTCATCTTCTACTGTAGATTTGCCCAAAACTCTTCCCCCTCTCTTTTTGATAACACTGCCTGGCTCCACTACAAACCAGGTAAGAAACTGGAAATTCATGGGGTGCAAGAAACATTTCCAAGCACCACCACTACCCAGACCTTTACTTTCCTTTTCCCAGTGCTGATTTCTCCACCTCACTCTGGTAGGAGAGGCTGGCCCATGGAATATGTAGCTGAATGTGAAAACACACTAGTAAGCAATAATAGAAGTATCATGATCTGAAACAAGGATATTTACAGTCAAAGCAAATAAAATCACTAATTTGGGGGTGTTGGATATCTCTTCAAAGGCACACCAGACAAGCAGAGAGGTACCTCTCTGTGCAGCCTCCTCCAGGGGCAAAGCCAGCACTGGGAAAGGGAAAGCACCCACAGGTTTTGAATGCCAACATGAAAAAACACCACATTGTCAGGCATGGGCACATCACCAAATAAAGATCTTTTCTGAGACAAAAAGCAGAGTGTAACATAGAAAAATTCTTGCTCCTAAAATCAAAATACACTCTCAGCTACTAGTTTGAGAAATCTTCTGGCAGACTTTCTCAGGCATCATCAAAAGTTAATAGGAGCTGGGCACTTAATTCCCCTTTATGACTTCCCAAAAAGATGTGGCCAGATACTTTTAATTTATTAGGGAGCAGATTTGTAAAGACTTTTATTACAGAAGCAGTAAGGGGAGCTATTTTTCCATAAAATATATGTAAATATGATTTATGAAGGACACAAATATTACTGAAATGAGGGATAAATTGTTTCAAAACTTCATGTTCATAAAAGCTAGGTAAAAGCATATATTTCTTCAACATTTTTTCCCTCATACACATTTGGTATCTCTCCCAGGTAACTCAAAGGTGTGTTCTCAGTATTCTGCTCACCTTACACTTGCAACTACATCTTTACTGAAGGCACCTGCTATGAAATTACAAAATGAAACGAGGCTGAAGCACATACTATTGCACAGTTACTGATCAGGCTGCTGGCTTGACTATTAAAAGAAATTACCAGTGGAAATAAGACTTGCAAACCTTAAAGAAGAACTTACTCCAGAAACCACCAAATTGGCATACAACTATCATATGTAAGTGACTTCTGAAAGATTAATTAATTTGCTAAATAAAATGCATCCTAGGAATAGCATTGCAGAAATAAATGTAATTTGGGATCTGTTAAGTGTAAAACAATTTACTTGAAATAGTCCTTTTCCAGTTCTTTCTTTTTTTTCCTCTAGACTGACATGACAGGAAACAGATGAAATTTTACTATTAAGATCAAAGAGTCTGCAGAAAGAGAAGTTTGAAAAAGAGAAGAATGCCTTTCTGTCCCTGAATATTATGGTCAAAATGCCCACAAACTCTCTGGCAGCTTTTGGTATCAGCTGTACACCAAAATCCAGCAAGAGACAAGACTAAGCATCTCAGCTCAGATATTCCAAGGGATTTCAGGCAAGTACCTAATCCCTTTGAAATTCTCCATTTAATAGCCTGGTCAAAGATTACCATGAAATCCCCTTGAAATCCTCCCAGGTTCCTTCAGTTGAGTCTTAAATTTACACTTTTTAATTATCCTGATTAGGAGGAAGGCAGATACATCTCTGATATGACTCATGTCTACTGGGCTTTGTTCTATGGTTCTTATAGTACAAGTTCCAAGAAAAAACCAAGATAGCTCATATGAATATGAACTCAACATCCATTTTATCTCAAAAAGGCTCTGCTAAACAACACTGGTCTTGGGAGTCAGATTTTTACTTGAGGGTTTAATAGATACTGTCCATCCTTGGGCTCTTACATTCACTCTGTACAAGCTCTGAAATAATTAAACTGCGATGAGCACTTTTGAAAAGCCACTTGAAAATTCACAGGAGAAAGTCTTCAATTGTCCAGCAAAGCAAACAAGAACATAGCCATTACTTTTGCAGCCAGCACTTTGCTTTCAGGAGGATTTATTTTGCAGAAGACTGTGTGAGACTGTTCTCTGCACTTGCCATGCAGACGAGCTGCTGGATGTTTACACAGCAGGAATGGGGTCTCTCTAATAAAAAGCACTTTGTGCTGCAGTAGCTCCATTAATCTCCCATCACAGTGTGCCATAAAGCTGTAAAATCTGAGCCCTAACAGTGCTCAATGCCTTTCCTCCTCCCAGGGAGCTCAGCCTGGGATGGACCAAGCTGTTTCTGTCTGCCTGGGTGCTGGAACTGGGCAGTGGCTGCTGGGCTGGGCACACAGGGATGGACAATTCCCCTGGCTGGGTGGCTGTGCACACACATCTGAGCATCACAGCTGAGCTGCTGTCCCCAGAGCACTTTCCACTTGTGTTCTCTTGTGTAAAACAAGGCTTGATCACCAGCCTGAGGTGTTCCTGTCTGCAGTTTTTGCAGCAAAGCAGTTCCTTCAAACACAAGCAGAGTTGTACTAATAAAAAGGAGAAAAAAAAAGTAAAAAAAAAAAAAAAATAAAAAATAAGGCTTTGGTGACTGATGACAGCAGAAGATGGAGCACTTGCTGTCCATGACCTGGTACATCTAAAGAAGATTTAAGAATATTTTTTCTCACAATTGCTCAATGAGATATTTGGAACAGAGAGGAGGGGAAGGAGAAGAGGTGAAATGGCAACTGTCTAGTATGTCAGACATGACAGTCAAATGTTACCAGAGCTCAATCCTGGAGAAATATGGACTTCACAGTAAAGGTTGCTTAAAACAAAAGCCCATTTATCTGAATACGGAAGACATTTAATCAATTTACATGAAGGATTTCAAAATTAGTCAGACTGTAATGAACTATGAAATACTGATTAATGAATTTTTGCAATGTTTGATTAGAAACTTAACATGTATGCTAACACATTTTGCCATCACTGCATTTATAAGATAATATTTGTTTCTTGAAATTACCAGAGTATAAACAGTCCCTGGTTTATGGGGCTGAGCATGTTTACTATTTACCAGGCATTTTATTTCCAAAGTTATTTGTGAGAATTTTTAACTTACTGAAATCTCTTCCTAAATTCAATAAATAACAAAAGGATACTTTTATATTTGCCTCTCCTTTCTCTTTGTTGTGCTACACTGTTTACTACAATCTCTCAGATCTTCCTGATAGCACATTAAGCAATCTTTCAATCAGCCACTTAGGATCCCTTTTCTCATCTCCTACTCAGAGGGAGCAAAAGGTCAAATTATATTTCATAAATAACACTAAATATAATTTGTACAAAGTATATCTAGTACTTGTATGAAGCAAATAGTGTCTAAAGTTTTGCAGAAATTCAGGCCATTGGCCAAAAAACTTACTGCCTATAAAGGAACCAAGGAAAACTGGGCCAGTGGCTTGTGCCACAGTCAGTGGGAGTTTTACTATGGATTTCATAGGGAATCAAGAACAAGCAAGAAGTAACAAAATTAATGCACCTCAAGACCATTTAGCTCTATGGCTAAAACAGAGCTTCAAGAGGGTATTATTAAAACACCCTGCTTTCATTTCTGCAGTGACAAGGTTCACAAAGGTAGGAATCATGTTTAGACGCTTTTAAGTGTATATGAAGAAATTAATTATATGCAAAACAACCCCTTCTATGAAAATTAAAAAGTTGCTTCTACATATTTGTCTTTATTATTGTCATTATCTCTTTTCTGATACCAATTAATGAGTTAGGCTGACATCACTTTTTGCCATTACACCGCCAGTCCCCATTAAGGAGGAGACCCAGAGTCCCTGCCTCACTGTCATTTTTTGGCTAATTAGCCAAAGTGGTCAGCTCTGGGACTCCTAAATGCTAACAAGTGAGACATGAGTAAGTCCTAGATATATCTCTCAGTCCCCATTTTTTAAACCAGAGATACTTCTGAAGACATCAATCACTCATTCCCCAGTGCTATTTTTTTAAGGACATTTTTCTATCACATTAAATTTTACTCTCAAAATACGTTTCTTTTATTTGAATACATGTACCAGCCCCAGGTAAATTATGTTCTGAGTCCTTCTTAATATTATTTTTTTCTTATACTTTCTTAGAATAGCCATAATCTCATTAATTAGTCTCATAATCTGAGCAAGATAACAAAAAGAAAAAAGCTAAGCTTTCCTGACAATATTATTCTAACTAAAAATTATAATTGGTAACAAAGTTAACAAACCTAGAATTAGATCACATACATCAGGAGGTCATCAAGTGTAACAGAATGTCAGTGAATGATTTTTTAAAAGTATTAGTATAACAATCTGGTTTCATAATTGGTGAGCTGTAGCTTCTTTTTATTGCATGTAAAATGAAGAGATTCCTTCATCCACAGTGAAAAATGGAAAATCATTCAGTTTGGGGTTTTTGGTTGCTAGTAGCAACAAATACTGGAATATTGCCATCTGGCCTCTTGTTTTAAATGAGATTTGAATAATCAATTTAATAATGGATAGAGTACATACTTAAAGAAATAATCACTTGTCATATCTTAAGAAAACTTTGGTATAAAAAAATCCATTGTATGAATTAATGCAGAGCACATAACAATCAAAAGAGATGAGGTAATTTTTATTTTCGTTACTGTTGCCTCAAAACCTCAAGCTTACAAGGTTCTAAGTCATCCCATCAAACATGTAATAATGAGGGGAAACAACCAAGAGCAATTGGTTTGTTACAGGCATTCAAACCCAGTAACCACCAGAGGGATTAAACCATATAGAATGGCATTTTGAACTCACTTGCAAGTCCTCTGGTGTCCACAATAAAAGGAACAAAATTAAACACAGCAGAGCAAAAAAGACTAAATAAGTAGAATATTCATCTTACTATTGCTGCTTCAGACATGATGAAATAGGAGTTCAGAACATGAGAGCACTGAAGTTACAAGTGTTTTCTTCATTTATAGGATGTTTGTATAGCTGGCAAAGTGTTCCCACACACTGTGCTGAGACCAGGAACAGGCTCTGGGGGTTGATTCTGTCCTGGAAGTCCTGGGCCCACAACGACAATTCTTTCTGAATTTGCATATCAAACTGCCATCACAGGAGAAATATATAGGATTCAGATACTTGACCATGGCAAATTAGGAAAAGATACCACTCTGCAATAAATAAGATAAACCTTAATCACAGATTTTATCAATGTTGATTTTGACTGGAAATCAAGGTACCTGTTTTGAACTAACTTTGTATGAGTTAAGCTCATCCCTTTAATGAGAAATTATTCTCTTGAAAAGCCTCACCCTTGAACTGTGCCTTTTTTGCAATAAATGCAATTTGTGCATAGAATCACTTCTTAAACAGAGACTGGCTCCATTTACACCTCTTTAGAAGAGAAAGTGCCTCAAGCCAGAGTGGCACCACCTTCCCTTCCCAGGTACCACAGACCTCCAGGTACAAACACAGAAAATGTCCAGGTATGAGGTTCAGTCTGGGATTTGGTCAATTTTATAGAGTTTGGGGATTATAATAAACAGGCTTCACATGACACAATGGTGCCACCAAGACCGTCACTGCAGCTGTGCCCTCCCTGGTGACCTGCCAGCTGACACCAGCACTGCCACTGCAGGGACAGTGACATCCAGCAGGGCTCCACCGACTGGAGGGGGCATTTACCACTTCCATGGCCTGTGCACCAATTGTGACTTTCTCCCACAACTGGAGAGTACATGTTGGTAATGAGTGATGCCAACACTATAATGTAGAAATGTATTGGTATTATCTGAGCCACTGTACCCTGATAGATATTTTTAATTAGTGAAAATATAGAAGTGTCAGGTGGTCAGAAAATAATACAAGCTCTACAGATCAGCTCTTTAGCGTTTTCAGGTAGGTCCACAAGTTACAGTTTCACAGGGAGTACAGAATCACAAGGGAAAAATGGGAGAAATTTTTAAGCCTTTATTTCAACACTTATTACTGTTTACAGCAGTTCCTTGTGACCATTTATCTCTGACATTTATAAAACACTAATCACCATGGAAATGCCTGGTATATATCCCCATCAAGAAAGACAGAAAGTCACTGTCTCCTTTATTGTGTCTTTTACCAGAGAACTAATATCTGGAGGTGGCTTTTCCATGCAATATTCTATTTTAATATAAACTTCTTCCAGGAGCTAAACATATTTTAAAACCCTTTAAATATGGAAAAGGACAGACTGTTAATTAACTTCCCCTAACTCGCTTTTAAATCATGGGAGAAAAAAAAGAGCTGATAATGGTCCTTCAGCAATCAAAAGGAGAAGGAATTTTCAACCAGAAAACACAGGAGAAACGAAGGAACAAACCAAGGAACTTGACAAGAAGTCTTGCTCACCCAGATAAGTTTACAACATATAAATCCTTAAGCTCCTAAGGAAAACAGACACTAAATTTCAAACTTAACACATCTCCTACTACTGAATTGAATAAAATTTTCCAACAGAGGGAAATACAGTGTCTTGACAATTCTCAAAAATCTTGACAAGAATAACACAGTTTATGAAAGAAAGAAAAATTAGAAGGTATCCAAGAAAAGAGGATATGATTTCTATCTTATATCTGGGATGGGAATTAAATGAAAGCTCACAAAGTGGGCTGGCTGCTGCAGAGCCAGAGCTCCAGGACCACCTCACTCCAAGGTTTATCATCCCTCAGCCAGCTGGGTCTTGTTCTCCAGGCCTGTAACTCTGCCATACAGATTGTCTCGTGCCCCAAGAGCAGGCACATCACGGGAAGGAATTCTCCAGAAGAGCAGGTAGCACTTTCCCTCATCAGATGGGACAGATATCAATCAGGATAAAACCAAACACTAAAGATAAATCCTCAAAGAGTAAGAAACAGCTCTGTCTGTGTGACACCACCAGCTCCTCCTGCTCCAGCTGCTGATCGTTGCCAAGCCTTCTTTTGAAAAATGCCACCCTCAATCTTCCATTGAAGAAAAGTATTTAAATAAAATTCTATCCATTTCTTAAGAAAATAGCTTTCTTTCCTATTGCTGAAGTTTGTATCTTTGGGTTACTAGCATTTAAGAAGGTACTCAAATATAATTTCTGTAAGGGCTTATCCTCATAAAGCCCTTTAATAGACAAAGTACATCAAAGAAAACACTTTTTTTTCTTTTTCTTTGTTTTAGCAAGACAAGAGGCATAACATTACAATCAGAGAGAAAAGCTGTCCTTCTTCTCTGACAATCATAACATTAGCAAGCCAGATGTTGCTTTCACCTGCACCTAGAGCAATCTCTTTCTGCCTCATTTAATAAAACCACAATTGGAATTGTGGCTCAGAAAGTGGCTGGGAAAATACAAAAACACAAAACAGATGTGCAAGGACAGTTATAGGTATATGGACACTGTAAAACTCTTGGTTTCATAAGTCTTCTTGTGATCTGTAAGCTTATCATGCTATTTAAAGCCATGCACCATTCTCAATAATGTTTTGTTCCCAAAATTCATACATACACAGTTCACCAGAAATATATTCTTACTAAGTGTTCTGAAATTCTTTTTCTAAAGTTAACAAAATGAATTATTTTTCACTAGAGAGAACTTCACTGAAATCTTTAGAGAATTAATGGAGCATGAGACTATCAACACTGAAATCATCATTCATGGGAAAGTATTTGTATGGTAAACTGTAGTAAGGAGAGGAGAGTCAAAAAAAAGTAAACCTCAGGATATTCCTTGCAAAATAACTCCCCAAAGATGAGGGGCTGAGGGCTGACCCTGCATGCCTGAACAACACCCAGTGATGCCTCTGCATAGCACCTCAAAAGAAAAGGAAAGTACATAGAAAGAAAGGGATCCTCAAAATTCATCCTGCATAATGCAGAGATGCTCAGCAGAGCAAATAAAAGTTGTAGTGATACTGAAATTCTGACCAATTAGGAGTGCTCTGAAACTCTCCACCAGCTCGATTTCATTTATCACTCTTTCAAAGGAGCAGGTTTATGGAACACTCAAATCACCAGAGCTGGTCCACACAATGCCATCACACAGGGCAGGGCTGGGCTGTTCCATGAAGCAAAAATGCAAAGCTTTTTTCCAAAGTGGGTGCAAACACAGTCCTTACTTTCACAACTTCTTTTTCTTTTGGCACCCTTGTCACTTTTGTTAACTTGAATGACAAACTTTACTAAAAATTTGGTATTCAATCTACTAATTTGCTCAGCATGTTTCCTGGTGCACATTCAAATGGTCCAGAGACTTTGCTACAGAGTAAAGGACTCTGCATGGCGAATGCTGAGTGACTCAGATTTTTTAAAAGGAACCTGGAAAACATCCCATGCAATGCATCTGCTCATCTACCATAAAATTCTGAGCCTAAGGTTTCCTAAGTAGGAGGGAAATATGATTATGTACTTGGCATCAGTATGAACTATACCACATTCAATTTCTTCTGTGGAAAAACAGAGGGAGATGTGACCCTTCTGATTCTCCCACATAACTCTATAAACTACAGAATATATGGCTTGTTCTAACAGGACAAGATCTGTAAAACTCCATGTGAGCTGTTGATGATCCAGAGGCCATGCTGCTGGTGTCTGAAACATGGGACATGAGCACATGGAATAAAAACTCATGGGAAACAGGCCTGAACAAACGGTGGGCAAGAAGGAATGCAGTGTGAGTGCAAGCAGGGGATACAGGCTGCAAGCTGAAGGGAAGGTGGAGTGGGAGATTCAAAAAAAAAAAAACAGGCAAGGAAGGCTCACCTTTTTTTCTGAAGTTCCATCTTTGGATTAATCACTGACAAGTCTGTGGAAGTCTGAGGTGTTTCCAGATGTTTTCATTATGGCTTTTTGTAACAGTCCCATGGGCTTATCTTGGCACACCTTGATAGCACATGTTCTAAGTCTGCAGGAAAACAGAGATGTACCCTCATGGACTTCTCCATAACTTCTTTCTGGAATATAAAGAGGAAACCCCCAGGAAGCAATTTTACTATCTTCAGTGAAGATGGACAAAATTTTGGGGCATGAAGGCCATTTTCTCAGGTTCTCATTTGTTAATCACAACATTCTCCTGCATTACATGACTTAAAATATTAAAATTTACTGTTATTAACCTCCTATGCCCTCCTTTTGAGACACGAGGCAGATGCTGTGCCCATCGTGAAAGGTGTCAGTTTGTGACAAAGAGAAGACTCTGGTGTGTTTCCTGTCAGTTTGCCATCCAAGGACTGCAAACAGCTGGGTTGGGATGTTCTGTGGATGGGTAGCAAAGAAAGGCTGTGTGACTGCCCTGTTCCAAAGCTTGATGTGCTCAGACTGTGCAGAAGCAAAGCAGGAAGCTTGTCCTGCCCTTGGAGAGCTGAGCTCCAGCCCTGCCAGCCCACGGGAGGGACAGCCAGAGCAGGACTCTGGGGACAGATCACAGCAGAAGCCAGACTGGAAATTCCTGGAAAAAAATAAAGTCTCTAGCAACATTATGGATCCAGCCTGAGGAGCTGAGTAAAAAAGAAATTTTCTAGAAACCAGAGAGACTCTATGAAGTTTGGTTTCCTCCAGAAGCCACCAAGCCAATGGACTGTAAAGCAAAATAGGAAGACTATCTCCTCACCAGCCTCTGTCAGGCAGGAGTAATTTATTTTAATCCCATTTTGTGGAGGATTTCCCTCATTCAGCAGTTCTGTTTGTGCCTTGTTAGAGTTAGTTTGCTTTACATTATTATTAGTGTATTTTGATTAATATATCCTAAAAAATTGGAAGCATTTTGGCTTGCTGATTTTAAAGGAAAGAACAGGGGCAGATCCACCCTTGGTAGTCCCATGTTCCAGCTCACGCTGGTTCTGCTGATAAAACCCAGTAATTAAATACAGCAGCTGGGTCAAACAGAACTGCTGAATGAGGGAAATACATACTATACTATAGCAACAGTGGAAGTACAGGTCCAACACCTGACATGAAGCAGCAGTGTTTTAAGTCTGTCATGAACCAAAGCACACAAAACGGGTCTTGAATTTTCCATAACCAAAAATACTGTTTGGAACCTCAGAACAGAAGCATAAATTTAGAAGCACTGAGACAGATCTGTGCATGCCCAAATAATCCCTGGTCTGTGCCAGAATCGCTGGTCCAGCAGTCTTCTCTTGAGGTATGTTTTCTTAGAAATAGCAATGTATATTTGGGAAGCACTAATAAGCTAACAAAATAGCCTTTCTTTCAATTATTTACTTATTAAATGTGTCAGTCAGCAAACAGGACACAAGATGATGAAAGAAAATCCACTACACTGCAGGTGCAAGTCTTTTTTAGGATAATGGAATAACTAGAAGTCTCTGGCAAACTAATATTGTCTCTCTACAATAGTCACTATCCAAAATGATGAATTATGATTTCCAAGAAACAGCAAACATTAGGGTTTAATTCCTTTAGAAGCAGCAGAAGTTGAGGGCATGTGAGAGATGGCTGAATTTGAGTAGTGAGGGTCAGGCAGTCCATTAATAAGGAGTAGAAGTAGGAGAAGCTTTAAAATGTTTAATGTGTGCACATGTGTGCTTCTAGAGACAGGACAGGTCGACACACTCACAGGAGCCACCACGGGGAAATGAGGAATAGACTGCAGATAGAATTAGTACCTATTTGTATCCTAAATGCAATATGCAGAATACTTTTATAAGAAAAGTATTATGACACAGTAATTTGGCCATGAGAGGGTAATTGACTTAAGGTATTCTGATAAAGATCGATTGCTGGGGTTTGGAGTTATGACACCAACAAAGTTACAATGACATTAGCACAAAGAGAGAGACACAAATCCATTATAAAGATACAATCAAATATTCAAAAAAGCCTGGCATGCTCATTACTTATTCATGCTAATACAAGTATATTAAGAAATCTAAACAGTGTTAGCATTCAATCACTCACAAACCAAATGAGGTTTTGCATTTATCAGCCACCAGTCATCAAGAATGTAACATTAGCTGTACAAAGGTGGTAATATGACATAACTGGAGATATTTATATCAGCCTACACAGACTGAGAGATACAGTAGGATTTATTAAAGTGAGTAATGCCTTCACATTCAGCACAGCAATAAAAGAAATAGCTGTGCAGAAGTCATTTCCCCAGACAATAAGATTTACCTTTGCAATCACTTAAAGAAGTTGTATATACTTTCAAGGGTCTGAAACAATCTTCTCACCATTAATAAACAATTTGGAGCTTAAGTTTCCAAATACAGAACTGAGTGCTGAAATTTTTAGAACATACCCCAAAAACCAAGTGAGCAGTCAGGGTGTCTATCTAGCTGGGGTTTGGCACTTTTTCTCCTTAAGCTGGTTAAAAGAACACCAAGGTTAATTTAGGCTCAAATGTATGTATAGTTTTAATAAAACTCTCTCCATTTTGAACTTGAATGTCAAATGGTTTCATCACCTGCTGGCCCCAACACCTACAACTTTTCCAGCTGTCTGTTTCAGCACATTCCACTGCATATTTCTACACATTGCACCAAATACCTTTGCTTCACTCATCAAGAGTTCAACATTAACATTTTTAGGTTGGCTGAGAAGGAGAAATCAAACTCTGATCACCATCACAACAACATCCAAGCAATTCCAGAGCTAAGCAGAAAGCTAAAGGTTGCAATGTGGTGCGTGACACAGCTCCTGGTGTGAGGACCCAGTGCATCTGCAGGGGATGTTTACACTTGCTCTACAGCAGCCCTTGAGCAAGGCTTTGCTCTGGTTTGATGCTGATGACATGCCATTTATAAACTGTGACTGATAAACCTAATGCCTCTGAAATCAGATAAAACTTTGATAAATGGCTCCTTAGTGAGCAGGCTGCAATAGCCACTTCTGTCCACGTCCAGCCACCCTGCTGCAATCAGCACCATTTTGTTTAATCAAGGGTTCAGACAACAACACATTTGAAAGCTATCACACCATTAAGAGATGTGGAGATAGTCTTTTCCTGAAGGATGCATTAAGACAGAAAACTACAAAAACTAAACTCTTTCTGTAACAGTTTTATAGCATGAGTACTTGCTCGGAAAACCCACAGAATTTAAAGATGACTGTTATTATGAGGGCTTTTCCCACATTCTGTGGTGACAAGACTTGAGAGAGACCCTGTAGCAGAATCAAACATACATGGTAATAGTAATTTTCTCCTTCACAGGTAAATAAAAATACCATTGATGCTTTAACAAAAAGAACATATTATGTGAGAGTGGCTTAAATAGCAAAATGATAAAAGGAGCCCCAGAACTACAGCACTGTAGGAAAAAAATATAATACTACAGTCAATGCAAAATAAAATTGTGCCAAGGCTGCCAAAGCTGTGCCACTTCTTTTCTACAGCTTCCATAAAAACACAATATGAATTTATGGTGATGTCAAATAGCACGAGGTGCAGAGGATCAAGTGGAGACTGATCTGTTTATATCCTGAGCACATCAGCCTGCTCAGCAGAATAAGCTAACAATTCACAGATCCTAAACACTGTCTATTTACACCTTCCCTCTGGATTGTGTACACAGGGCACGTGTGGCTGAGTGCAGAAGGATAATATTGTTCATTTGATCTTCACCCAGTGGGACCAAGTTTCCAGATTAGCATGTGATTTTTGAAACAGACTGGTAGCACTGTGTTTGTTACTTTCTGAAGCTGGTTAGCAGCCATGTGAGGTAAAGCATTTCATTTTAAGCAGAAAGATTATTCATATGTCAGGTTTTTTAATTTAACTCTGATCCTGAACAAGAGAGCAGAACAGAGTTACAAGGCTTCCAGAGCTGACGAAGCCAGAAGACAAATCAACAATTAAGAAGGGGGTGGGTCAGCAATTACTTATCAAACATAAAGCTCTCAATTATTCCAGGAAACCAGTTTACATCTCCAAGCACAGAGCAGATGTATGTTCACCACGTTTTGGAAGGAAATAACTTGACCATCCCCAGTGAAGGAGGAGGCTGCTAAGCTAAGGAGAAGCAGTATCCAGCAGCACTAATGAAATAATCTAGTGCAGGCACTGCTTCAGTAGTGATTTTCTTACAACCAGGAGACTTAAGGGAAAGCATGTTTTTAAAGAAGCTGAAGGATAGGATAAGGATTTTAATGAATGGTGACAAAATCCCATTTTTCAGCCCTTAACCTCCTCTGTGAGAAGAGGGCAGAAGGACTAACAGTGAGCTGTGAAGCAACTGGACTGTGCAGCAAATAGTCACAACTAAAATCAAAATCATGATAATCAGAGTTCCCAGGTAAGGCAAGTTAATGAAGCCAAGATCTACACACCCCTACCCTGGCTTTCTCTTCACGTATGCTAAAAACCAATATAATGCAAAATCACTGGGTACAGCTAATATCATCCTCAAACACAACCTCTGCTTTGTCTTTAGAAATTAAACAGGAAGCAGAATTATACAGATAAAGAAGATTTGGGTTCTAACACCTAAATGAGCAACTTTCACCTTGTCACAACAAAAGACAAATTGAAAACTTCTCCAAAATGCAGGTATATAACTAAACCCTGCTATTGAGTGAAATAATTGGGACCAAGGTAACACATGCACCATCACTCCAATCACTGCCACCTGCCTGGTGTCCATTAATCTTTCTTTGCCCAGTTTCCACTTCCTCTTGGAAAGAGAACAAAATGATAAAGAGATAAATCTACCCAGTACAGCACACAAAATAATACACTGTTTCCTAATTTAACCCTTCTCTTATTTTTTTATGCTCTCCAGTATTTCCAGAGTACTGAAAATATAAATTATTAAGATAGTAAGTGACTAAACAGCTGGTTCAGAGTGGTAACTTTAAGCAGACATTTCACCTTATTCTGATATTTACTCTCAGAGAACCATTAAGACCTACCCTGAAAACACTGGGACAGCCCCAGCACTATCTCCACAGATGCAGTGATAATGATTTGACATTAGGGTTCCATGAGTTTCTGAGGAAAGAGTTCACACTACTGCCTCCCAACCAGAGCTTTGGTTACTGACTGGCTATGTACATGAGAATTTGGCAGCTGAGCCAGACATGCTTGGGTTGCTCCTAAAACTCAGTCTGACTTTTGTTTCACACTTGTCAAAGAAAGAATGGGAAAGAGTAGAAGGCAATAGAAGCAATAAAATCAGCTAGAGAGCAATATTTAATGCCAATTTTTTTCCCCTAAGAAACTATAGAGTGAAATATGAGATTTCTTCTCTCCTAAAGACTTCTTGACCTAAGATTTCAGCCTCAGCTAAACAGATCTGCTTCAGTGCAGCACACATTGTCCTGGATGTACATCCAAGGGAAGCATTTTGCACAGGAAAGTGTGAGCCAGCAGGGCTGGGAGCAAAAGGAGAGCAGGCATGAACTACTGTTCTGTCTTGTTCAAGAAATCCAGGCCTGAATCATCCTGGTGAAGGAAGTCAGGGACAGGATAAACTCTCCTCCAGCTTTGACTTCATTATGTGATCTCTTATAAAATACTGATTTAACTTGAAACTTTTTGAATTCTCCAGACATATTCAGGATGGAAGGGAGGGTAGGTGGGGATGGGGGATGCTAAAGTTCTGCTTTGTATCAGAGCTCCACAAACCTTTCTGGTTTGGATTCATGACACATCTCAATATTGACAGCCACAAGTCATCACAGCTTTACTTTGAATTCTGAAAAACTCTATAATTCATGGGAAAGCCACGATCTCCACCCAAAGAAATTCATCTTTCTTATCTTTCTATCTGCTTTTTTTCTGTAATCTGCAAACTTCCCTTTTAAAATTCCCCTCCTCTATTCATTTCTCTCATGAATCCTACCTAACACCTCTCTTTCTCAAATCTGCTTATAAAAGGACACTTCTCCTTCATGCAGTTGCTCTGCTGACCTTATCCTAGTACTTAAAACTTAGTAGTTCTTATTTCAACACAAAATAAATTTCTAGTTTGACTCTTTCATTCCAAATGAGTATTTCTCACCAGAATCTGTCGGCTTAATGCAACATGATCAGGAGAATAAAGTCAGTAAAACTCATGTGTCAAGGACTATGCAAAGAAAATACTATTAAAAGGAAATAAAGGGATTAAAAGGCAACTGGATATTTCTGAGTATTTTCTTTGCTTTTTATCCTATCTCCTGACACAGTACAGAAAATTTGGGCAAACAACCCAGATTTACTATAAATCATCTCATTGAGAAGCCAGAGTGTATGACTGCAAAAGATCTGTTCTGTGCAGAACTGGCTTTTCCTGGAGAGGAAAGCCAAGATGAAACTGGCAAAAGTTTAACATGATGCATTCTGTCAACTGCTAATTTGATTTCATAGTTCAAAATTAAGCTCGTTTTAAAGACACAGGACCATCCTAGCTAAATGTCAGATATGCTCCATCTAGAGTTACTGAAAAGATCAGGGCTAGTGACAGTCCAAGGTGCATTCTGGCTGTCCATGGCAGCTGAGAAAACTGGGAACAATACAATATTGCTTGGAAAACAAGCAACTCAGAGGAGCACACAAATTCAGAAACATGCTAATATTCCATCTAATGTCAATGAAATCCTGAGACAGACTAGGGGAACTTAAGATGTAGAATATGCATTATACAAGTTCAAAAGAATAAACACTAAAATGTCTGGAATTTGGGGAAGCAAATTTTCTGCCTGAAGGAATCAGCTTTTGATTAAGCAATCGACTTTTGTAGTAAATAACATTAAAATAAAGCACTTGAATTTCACCAATATTATAAAATTAAAGTAAAAAAAACCACTAACTGCCATGGACAAATGTTTGCCATTAAATTTAAAGAGAATAAGGGGTGGGTTCTGTGGGAATTTGACATTTATCATTCAAGTGAGGAGAGATCCTGTGAATCTCAAATAACACAGCTAAGAGCAAGTTAAGTGACTTTTCTTTTCTCACAGATGGAATAATGCTACATCTTCCTGCAGCCCATCCTGTATTCTGTTTCAGCTGTGTAATGACATGCAGAGGTTTCAGGAGAAATGTGGAAAGCAGAAAACCTGCTGTCCTCCTGAAATCCTCGTAGCAGACACCCAGTAAAGCTGCAGAGTGGAGTGTCACTTACTCCCAGCTGACTCACACATCTCATGGCCAAAATAAAGGAGTTTTTCCATCTTCTGCACACAGACACACAGGCTCCCAGTGTTTTATCGTGCAATGCTGCCTGTCTCAAGTTCAGATTTCAATATTTTCATAAAATATGACTTAAGTGCTCTCATATTTCCTGAATAACTTCCAACTGAAACTAACCTATGGCTGTCAAAATAAGTAAATGAAGTATCCTTTTTTAGTAATACAATAAACATTTCACTAGAGGTCTGCTGGTTCTTAATTTACAAAGTTATTCAGCCTCTACATAATCCAGCTGAATGCACGTACTTTCTACTATTAAAGAAAATTTAACACACAAACCATCATACCCCAATTATTTCAACCTCTGAAAACACTTTTACAACTATCTACAGCAAGTGCTGTGCTTAGGCTATACAAGACTGCAACAGAATAAAAGTGTCTTCTCTTGCAAGCAATGAAGGACAAATAAAATTTAAATTTCCCTTCATACTTAGCTGTAAAGACATAGGATTGATCCAAATTTTTCTGAGCCTTGTTACTGCAAGGTTTCTAGCTCAGTAGTCATTTATTCCTTGACGTTTTTCATTCATACCATCATACAACCTGACCTCAACCTTGTATCAATATTTATACAGGGGATTGTCATACAGGGGGATACTTTAATAAAGAATTGCCATTTTCAGGATTCTGTTCTTTGACAGAAACTTCTCCCGCTTGATTCCTGAAGACACATAAATATTCCTTCATACCACATATATGCAAAGACAGTCAATTAAAAGTTAGTAAACAGAAAATTAGATGGTTGCTCAGGGATTAGTTACGTTTGCTCCTTGGGCTTTTTTGTTCTCAGGTCTGACCATACCCAAGAGAGTCACTGCAAAGGAGCAGTGTGGTGAAAACTGAATATTATGACATAAGACTGGCAGAAAATTCAAGTTCTGGAGTCAATGGAGCTGTTCTAAAGATCCCTATCAAGACTGACTAGAAATAAGTGGGTTTTGCGTGGTTCTGCCAGTGTGTTGGAGCTATGACTGAAAACAGAAACCAAAGGTGAAGGCAACTGAAAAAGATAAGGGGGTTTTAATAGCTTAAGGAAAATAATATTCTCTTCCACTTTGTTTTAAATTATTTCCTCATTTGGATGTTAATTTTCACAAGCTTAGAAAGGAGCACCATTGTCATAATGCAAAAGTGCATTGTTAAAGCACCAGGCCCTTCTTCCTGTGTGGAGCACTCAGGAGAGAAACACTGCTGACTAGAGCCAACCACTGCATCCATCCACACACTCAAAACATTTTAAAAGTAGATAGGATGACTAAAAGGAAGAGAGAAGATGAAACTATACAAAGACCTCTGACAAGTTCTAGTCCCAGCTAAGGAAAAGGCGCACAAAAAACATTCAAAAGTCAACGCATCCTAAAATGACCTTTTCTAGTCAGCTGAATGTATTCAACATATTAATTTCTTGTAAAATACTGGCTTCCAATGTTCCTTTTTTTTTAATAATGCAAGCAATTAGGAAGGATTTTCAATAAACATCTATGTTTATATTTGCCAAAAAATTGAAGTAATATCAAATACATAAGGAACACTGGATACAACAAAAATACCTCAACTAGTACAGCTTCCTGCAAATCATTAATCAACTCAGTTGGCACAATTAGTCAGTCTGCTATTCAACAAAATCTGTAAAAATTTCTTATTTAATGGTGAAAAACAGATTAGAATTGAAACCAAGCCTTTTTATTTATGGAAAATTCAAGGTGCAAACTTTTAACAGGTTTATTTAAAAAACAATTTAATAGCTAAATGATCTATGTTTTACCTGAACATGCATTCTCATTAGAAGCAAAGTAAATATCTCTGAATGCAGACACATTCTATGCCATTCTCTTTATTACTTAATTTCCCAGGTATCTCAGCATGATCTGAATAAATTATGCTGACAATACAACAATATAAATGATAAATCAACAGCACAATTTTAGTGATATATAGCATGAAAAGTAAATAATAACCAGCACCGCTAATTGGCTGGCTACCTGGCAACAAATCAGTGAGCAAGCAACTCCACTGGTAGTGCTTCAGCTGTGTACCACCCTAATCACTGAACATTTCTAGCTATTCTAAGTTGCTTCTGCTGGTTTTTATACAAAATTGTACTGTAGAATAAAAGAAAGCCAGAAAATCTCACTGAAAAAAAATAAAAACAAACTTGCACATTGGCAACATCTGGATGTTATGAACCCACTCCTACTACATTGTGTGGCACAAGCATTCATCAAATCAGAATAATTTTTACTTAAAAAGCTGAAATAGGACATTTAGAGACTGAAGTTATCTACCAGAAGAGTCTGTAGTCTTTCCTTTGGGGCATTATTTATTGTGTCAAGACAAAAGACAAATAAGTAAGTGTGAATCCTACTTTCCATCAAACGTTAAATATTCCCTGAGCTGTGCTGGGGACAAGAGAATCCTCCTTCAGCACAAGACTTCCCTAGAGCTCCTCAGCTCTGGGGAGCAGGGGTCAGAGCCAGCCTGCGACACCTGGGGACTCTGAGCAGCCTGGCTCCATCCTCCCAAAAATTGGCATAACCTGCACGCCCATGACAGCCCCAGGTGCTGGAGGGAGAAGTTACACAAATCACAGGAGTGTGTGGCCTGATTCAGCATCCCACCCCATTGCCTGTAGCAAACAGGTTCCAGGATTTGTGGGGGGAAAAAAAAAAAAAACAAAGAAACAACAAAATCATCACTATCCCAAAGGGAGACAGAAAGTGTGGTCAAATGTTAAATGTTAGCTTGTGCTTTCCTAATTTATTTCACTGCATCTCCCAGACCTGCCTTATAAACATGGATGTCCACTTTTGTTTTCTAATCCTGCCACACTTTTCACTCCAAAGACTTCCTTCAGCTCAAAGTCCTATCATGCATACCATCGAAACCTCCTCCTTATCAATTTCCAATTTGCTGGCACACTTCTCTGTTTGCAGCATGGGACAAAGCCAAGAGTGAAATCAGATTTACCTTGTGTAAATCATTCCTTTCCTACAAAACCTTATCTTCTCAAAACTTTCCTTATCTTCTCATTCACTTAACATAATCCCCCCTATTTTCACTCTTTGCACATAAAATTCTCTATGCTTCTGGACACTTTTTTATTACTATTGCTTTACTCTTTCTGCTTCTGATGTAAATTTTCCAGCAGAAAGGTATGAATCCAGCAGTGTATTCAAGGCAAGAGGATATCACTGATAGGTATCATAATATTTGCAGTATTATTTTCCAAGCCATTCTTTATTCACCCAAGCATTTTTCTGGCTGCTCAGACCACCGCTGTGAGCTGAGCAGCCTTTTCTATTGAGCTGTCTGCAGTAATGATGATCATGGGGAAACTCCATCCCCACTGAAAGAAAAGGCAAAACTCCCAGGGACTTCAGTAGGACCTGAATTTCACTGAAGTTCTTTCTGCCAAGTGGTTGTAGCTAATTTAGAATTCAATCAATGGTCATGAATACTGCAAATAATTCTATAAAATTTACATTGCAGGAAATTTGTCAAAACTGAGTATATTTGGATTTCTGCTCCCTAATTGCCTAAATCAGTTACATCTCCAGAATTCCTCAGAGGCTACTATGGACTTGACTAAGCAAAAATTGTTGTCATGTATATTTTTTGCATTTTATTTTGCATTCCATACACACCTTCACTTGAGTCTTTACAATGCAAATAGAACAAATAAATGTAATGACTACACCACTGTTAATCCTGGGTCTCTGGGAGCCCTGTTAACTTGTACCTGTGCTGAACACTGGCCAGTTCTCCATTCTTTGTCATCTTTCCAAGGGTCCGCATGCATTTCATTAAACTGTTTTTTTTTTCTCTAACTGCCCATTCCTCAACAAATACAAATATTTCTAGTAGCCTGAGAGATATTACTTAAGATGATTTCTTCATTCTTAATAAATGCGCCCTCTTATAAGTATTTTTAAACTGTTGTTATTGTTGCTAGCGTTTTAAATCCAGATATCTCCAGATACCCCCCCATTTCTGGTGAACCTAAATTCACAAAATGATGAAGATTCTCTGTTCCAGAATGGAGCAGAGAACAAAAGCTAAATTGACAGCTAGAAGGGTGGAAGATGCAGTCCTCACTGCATATCTACAAGTGCATAGCTGCAGTTTACAGCGCTGCTCTATGGCTCAGTCCCATACAGTGGATTTAAGCTAATTTGAAAACACCATGCATCACGTATTTGCAGAAGTCTCTACTATCTGCTGCCATCCACTCATCAGTTTCAGAATTAAGCAATGTAGGGGCAGAACACAATCTCTGTTCCAAACCCTTACAAACAATTGCAAACTTTGATAGCAACACCATTTCTTGATGCTGCAAGGTGAAGGTTTCCACTGAGACAGCCCCATTAGTGTGGGCCTCAGTCAGGGCAGTAATTGTTTTATTTTTGGATGGTTCTGCACAGTATCACATCAAAGGTACCAACTTGGTAGCAAATAATGTGGGATTTTCCCCATGCACTAGGCAGGAAATCTGCATGTTGGTGTGTGCCTAAGTAAACAGGGAGCTGGGAGCCCTTAGGGGATCTAGCTCAGATATTCAGCATCGATCTTCCTCAGTCCTATCATCCTATGGGGGCTCTTCCTTTATTGAGTCTTCAATTTAATAAATCCACTAAAATTAACAAATCAGCAATTAATAAGGAATTAATATGTTTCAGGCATGTTTAAAGTTAAATAAGCACTGAAGTGTTTTACTAAACAGGAGTTTGACAAAATGTACTACTTTATTTCCTCCAGGTCATGCTCTTGGTTTCATATTGCTGAGGTGGCACTGGTACCCAAACTCAAACTCTGACCAGCCACAAATTCAGGATGAAACAGGTCTTTGGTGTTTAAAATACCCTTTGCTGTGACAGTAACTCAGCAAGACAGCTGGGTCCCTGGCAGTGACAAGATCCTGTCTAGTGAGGCAGCAATAATACAGATATCGTGAAACATGATGCAGTTTTTTTCTAAAAGACAAAAACCAAATCAAATTAATAATAATAAAACCTTAAGCAAGGAAAAAAAAAGACACACACAGAGAAGTAAAAAAGTTTTTCTTCATGCACCTAATATACTGTGGCTGTGGTATTATTTTTTTTTTTCTCTAAAACACAACATATAGATGCAGTGCTATTTCTTTCACTTCCTTTTCCAGAGGAGAATGAAATGTGCATTTGGGACCAGAGGGAAGTTGTGTCACTGTAAGTGGAGAAATGCAGAGGCAGCTGTTGCCTTCTCCTCTGCAGAGTGGTGAAGTTCTCACACAGCTCTGCTGCCCAGTGACATCCCCTTGCCTGAAGACATGCAAATATTCAGGAATGCACACAATACCTAGAAGCATATATGTTCTATGGTTTCAACGACAGCGGGTTTAATCTGGTTTAAATTTTTTAATTGAAGCAAAAATGTTTTCATTTGGCATATGCTGGCAGCAAATAAAATGATCCTGACGAATGGCATAAAACTATTAATTATACTTTGTTCACTCTATTCTTACTACATTGCTTGTGTGGTTAAAAATTAACTCTATGATCTTATTTAAAACAATACATGTGTCATTTCAGACATTCCTAAAAAGGATGCTTAGTAATAATAAATAGGTGTGCTTGTCAAGAGAAATTTGCTAACAAAGTGAATCCAAGCATCTTAAACAGATAAAAGAAAGCAACTACAAATTATGGCAGGATAATATTTTGTTTTATATTTTTTAAAGATTCTCCTGTTTTTATTCATTGATGAATTTTAGATATGCAGATAAAGACAATAAATGTTTCATGATTATTATGAGCATTTCAGAATCCCCAGGCAACCCTAAATATTTCAATGTCTGGGAGAAGTGTCAGATTCTATCATACCATCTCCATTGTAAATACTGATAATATTGATAAGAATAACTCAAATTATTTTAAAGCAAAACTGTCAAAGTTATTCTTAACCCAGTTAAGCACACATCAGCACTTACTTTGAGGCTGGCAGAGCACTGGAACAGCTGCTCAGGGGGTTTGGGGAGTTCCCCTCTCTGGAGGCATCCCAAACCCACCTGGACATGGTCCTGTGTCCCCTGCTCCAGGTGACCCTGCCCGGGCAGGGGATGGACTCAATGATCTTCAGAATCCCTTCCATCCACACCCATCCTCTGATTCTCATCCCCAGGGGCAACAGAAACCAACAGGACTTGGAAAGCCAAATTTGTAGCACATCAGCATTTTTCATGCAGATGCATCTTTTTACAAATAAACGTGCACATAACTTAGCTAAGTGTACAGTCACCCACTATAAGTGATGCAATTGCAAATTTCTATGGTTTCAAGTAAAAAATTTGTCTTCATGGCCACAAAAAGCTGTTTTTAATATCTGACCTTTTGAACTCACCTCTCTGCAGCAATGTCAATGAGGTTCTCCATGAGTGCACATATTTTCCTGGGGACAATGTATCTTATTAATCCCATGATCTAAAGAGATAATACATTTGTCAAAAAATATGTGAGCTTTATCAGGATGAATTTGCTTTAACTTAACACTTACTATCTTTTCCCAAGCCAGATTAACTAACCTGCACAAACCCACAAAAGTGCTGCTTTCTTTATTATGGGGGCTTTTTGTGGGATTGTGTTGCTTCCTAGCACTTTAAGAAATTTACGTAGGTTTCGTTTTCATCAAGTATCATTTTCCTGCCCCATGATTTTTATATTTTTCTTCTTATTTAGAAACAAATCTACACTGAAAAAGTTCAGAACCACTTTGTACTCCCCAAAAGCCATGTGGGAGAAGCCAGAACAGAAAAATCCAAGCCCAATCCCAAAGAAACCAAAGCGACACCCTACTCACAGCTGGTGAGAAGGCTGGAAATGGGAGGTGGCTGAGGCTGCCCCAGAGGAGATTCCCAACATCCAACATGCTCCAAGTCCACGGATGCTGCACATCCCAGATCCCCTGCAGAACATCTGTGCACATGCACAAAGATTTGCCACGGCAGCCACGAGCAGGATCGGGGCTGACACTGCATCTACAGGAAAATGTAAAATCTGCTCAGGCACTGCCAGGAAAGCTGCCATTGAACTGAGCAGTGGGCCTGTTTGGGAGAAACATTATGGGCAGAAAATTGGGGATGCTTTTGTCAGGAGAGATTCCACGTGGAAAGGCTTGGCTAGAAATGAATTGCTCTTTGGAAATTACAAGTATTTATACATTGCATGTAATCTTAAAATTCTTAACAACATCCCTTTTAACTATTACAATTTTCAGCCTACATTTGCCTGCTGATTGCTTGCTACACTCTTTTAATACAAGCAAATAGCTGCCTACCAAGAATTCACCACGAGCCTGTGCAGGGACAACAAAAGGAAACAAAGCTTTGTGCCCAGAGGGAAAACAATTCTCTTTTTTAAGGTTTTGCACCAGCATAAAGACTGCTGCCCAAATTTCTGATGTGATGTGGCAAGTGGGCAAAAACACTGGCAAAAGGGAGCAGGCAAACACTGGCAATACCAGAAACATCTTTTCCAGGCCTCAGTGCACACTGGAGCTTTTGCAGAACAGTGCCTTTCATGTGGAGAATATATAGATGCCTTCAGAAATTGCAGGGAAAGCCTGGAGTTTTCACTTTTTTTCTTTTTAAACAGCACAACTACCTTCATCACCTTTTTGTAAATGCTTAATAGTGTGTTATCATACTGTTTATGTGGGAAGACAGTGCTGTGGCAAAACTTGTTACTGAGCCTGGTTTAAATTGTCTGAGGAATTCTCTCTAAGACTTATGAAAGAACAATCTTTTGTGCATAATATCCTTTTATTTTCCCACTTCATTGATTTTGGTAACTGAAATGTGTGTTTACATCTAACTGCATAATGTTTTAGCACCTTTGAAGTATTTCTAACAATCTTTTTCATCCATATATAGACATAGGAATGCTGGGAATGTAAAAAAAAATATATATATATATATAATTTTAGATTACAACCATCAGCCTAGTAAGTTAAATGTCTTATATGCCCTAGAAAGTCAGATTTGAATGAGAAACTCTATTGAAGAACCTCTGATCTACCCAATGATTCCTTGAAGTATAAACATGTCATTTTACATATCCAAACTGAGGTACACACCAGTAAATATGAGTAGAAAGCTTGGGTAATGTGATGGTTTACCTCAGAAACTCCTAATTTAAAAAAAACGAAACAAAAAAACAGCCACATAAAGAACAAACAAGCTGGTTAAATGAAAAAAACAGGTATTTTTACTGTGTTTTTTCTTTCGCATTCTTGAACCTAGTGAAATTATGTCACCCTTCAAAGATTCAAGAGCAGTTTTTGCTTTAGTTCTGAAGTCATACTTACAGCTGTGTTGATATTCAGGCACAGGTCTGAAGAACTGCCTGAAAAATCACCTCCTGCTTCTCTCTGGCTGGAAAACACAACTGCATTATCTCTTCTGGATATGGTGATGAGTTTGATCTACACTAACTACCACAATGGCATTGTGCACATCAACAAAGAAATGTGATAATCCTCTAGCAAAAATTAATTTATTAATGAAATGAATAATTAAATCTGCTGAAAAACACATTTGCAGGAAGTTAAGCAAAGGTGTTTTGAATAAGAATGGGGTTTTTTCTTAAATCTATAAGTACAATAGACTTGCTAAAGTAAATAACCCTGTGAGTTACTTACCTCATAATGTATTTAGTTATAATATTAAATGGATAAAGTACTTGATCATCTCCCAGGATAATAAAGCTGGTGGTATGGAGAAAAGCCTCCATGGGATTAAGAGAGAGTTAAAACATTTCAAATATGCAATTAAAGGCATTCTAGCATGCCTGTGATCTCTGCTCTGGTTTCTTATTTACAGAGAAGGAAAACTGGCTCAGACCTCCTAGACTAAGACAAGGAAGTATGCAAAATCGAGCAGTCTCTGTGCCAGCTCTTGCTAATCCTTTTCAGTATGGTTTGCTGCTAATTTGTCATGGCACATATTTGCCTTATGTCTAATTAGCATCAAATTGCAAACTGCTATTTGCTAACAATTTGTTGCATCAATCTGCTTGAAAATCTATAGTTTAGAACTGGATTGCAGCTTATTCTGTCTATCAAAATTCTATTTCATACACATCACAGCAAACTATTTGCCTCTAAAAAAAACATTGCAGTGCTCTTCCCTACAAAGAAAAGTCCATTTTAAAATAATGCCTCTGCAAAGTGGCAGTTTTTGTTCCTTTGTTTCGCCCTCCATTTATATTTTGCTATAACATGTTTATAACTGGAGTTAAATAAAGAACGGCTTGTTCTTTGTTTAGAGTTAGATCTAGCTACAACTGCCTCATCCCAAAAATAGAATAGATACATACAAAATTATTATCTATACTTTGGAGAATATAGGGAAGACCTTTACAAAAAGAATTTATGCTGGAATTGGCTCTCAAAATACAGGAAGAATTCCAGCCAAGGAATTTGCCAGGTTTAGGAACTGGCTAATCTCTTCTGTTTGACACCCACAGGTATTAAAATAAACAAATAGCTAAAAATCTTTGTCACAAACAACAAATAGCGTTGCAGAGATGTTCTTCAATGGAATCATAAGTGATGTGGGAGATGTTTATGCATAAGATTTCCTCCCCCGCTATGCCTCATTAGAAACAGATGGAATACTGCTGCCACATGCATTGCAGGGGATGGATGGAAATGTGTCAGAGCAGGGCCTGGCTGTGCAATTCGCTCCAGAGTGGCACAAAATGTTCTAAGCAGTCTCCTGCACTGGATTGCAGGGATGGCACGGGGTCATCAAGCCAGCACAGCCACATGCTGCTTCTCTGGAAGAAGGACTTCATCTTTCATGGGCTGAACTTTCATATCTAGATGTGGTACAGATGGAAATGATGAGGGTTTGTTTTTTTTTTTTTTCTTCTTCCAAGCCACAAAGAATTTGTCATTTCAAAAGTATTACACCTGGAGAAAGCATGATTCATAGGGATGAGAGAGAGATGGTGGGAGTACACAATAAAACAAGATGAGAAATCCAAATAGGCAGCATCCATTTAAATACTCTGGGTCTCAAACTGCAGTTGCTTCTGCATTTTCCTTTGTCATTTTGATCCAAAATTCCATACTGGGCACCAGGCATGTTTTCTTCAAGTTTGAACAAAATCAGAATAATGTTTGCCTTTCTGTGAGTTTGTGTTTGCTATAGCAAACAAGTGTAGCCAAATTTTCTGCCCACTTCTATGTAAAGTTTGCATACTTTCTCCTTGTGAGAGAATGAGCCAAGCTCAGTACAAATGTTGTCAAACAAAATGAAGCTTTCAGAGCTGAGTGAGAAGACAAGTCTGTCTTTGCTGTATCTATACCAAACAAAAACTCTTCAAAAGGTTACAGGGAATTGAATGCAACCTTCACAGGCAGATTGGACAGACATTTAAGAAGCGTTAACTATGAAGATGAACCCAGCTCCCCACAGCTTCAGTGAATATAGTTAGAAGCAGGTTCAGAACTTCAGAGTGCTGAAATCAGAACAGCCATAAACACTGACAGAGCAGCTTGAGCTGGAGACTGACTGAGGTCCCTCTCCACCTGAATTATCCTAGGAACTGCCACCTTATTTGATCAATTTTTTACTAATTCAGGGGTTTTTTTCTGTATTCTTCATTTCTCTCCAATCAAACTCCAACACAGATGGGTACTGGTGGTCACTGCTGCCTGCAAAAGCACACTGGAGGGCTGGAGGAGAAAACTGCTACAAGTGATAGAAACAGAGTTAAGAGAACTCCCTGTTTCCATTAAGAGCATGGGACACCCCCCTTATTTATACCACAAGCAATAATGACATATTAATTACACCTAAGGGGAAGCTTCACCTTTCCTTTAAAAGCTGGAAATGCAAGAAGGGGCTCACAATTCCCTGAAACCAGAAAAAAGCCACCAGAGAAACACAACAGGCCATTGTGAGAAGACATCACTTTAAGAAATGAACATAATCCATGTCACAAATATGGATTTCTCACTATGAAGTGCTTCTGCTTTTTATGGATTGTACCAAAATAGTGCCCATATGAGCTGGACATGAATGGCAAAGTGAAAATAATCACTGAAGGAACACAGCTTTTCCTGAATTTGTTTTATGATTATTAACATGTCATACTCATTTCCAAATGTGTTAATTTCACAAATTTTATAGAACTTCTCCACAATTGTATCCCTAACGGACAATATTTTAGAGACTGCGCTAATTTCTCTCTGTTTCAAAATTATATAAATATAGCAAGGGCCAATTTTGTGCATAGAAGTGGGGATGCAATCTGGGCAGCTAAGCACCTCTTAATCTTCCAATCTGGAGAAATGAATTCAGGCTTTCTCATCTTGGCTGAAGGCAAACCAGCCTGTGTGCCCTGAATTCTGTCCAGATTTTCTGGAATCAGCAGTATGCCCCATCAGTAGCCAAGAGAGCTCTGTTTCATTCTGCAAGTTGGTACAGCTTCAGTGGGAAGTTTGGGAATAGTTTTTCACAGCTTCCTAAACTGAGAGTGATTTGAGGTCAGCAGAGCTCACATATTCTACAAATATGCAGGAAAAAAGGATTCATTCATTGTTTTCTGTATAACAGTGCTGGGTTTCTCGAACAACTGAAGACCTGTTTTTCCATTTATACATAAATTGTTCATAGTTTCTGTAAAATAAAAACCAATATTTTCCTATGTTAGAAGAGATCAGACACCTTACAATCCTATAAAAACAAAGGAAAACATGGCTAAATCCCATTTTCTGTCCTGATTAATTAAAAAGAAATAGAATAAATGTATTGGCAAAAAAAAAAGTCATTTAAAACTGTACAACCCTGACATAATTAGATCCACCACATCTAGGTCAGCTGAGGATGCAGGATTCACACACCAATTATTTATTCAAAACTTTAGAACAGTGCATTTCAAGTGACAGCTCCTAGCTGTGATTCCTCCAAGAACTAGTAGAGCCACCATGCTACATGCACACCTCAGAGGGCTCTGGAAAACACATCCCCACCTCATCTGAAAAACTCCAAAGGCACTGGACATAAAGCAGGGAATGCCATAACCTCACTCATTAGTGGCAGGTCTCTAGTTTAAATCAGTCCTGGGATGTCGTGACCTGTGGCACCAGAGGAGAGAACTATCCATGAACAGATTGAAAAAGTTAGGTCTAAACTCACAAGGGAAGGAAGGAGTGGCATTGTGTGTGTAAAATTAAACGTTTTTTTTTAATGACAACCTCCAGGGACTGCACAAATGAAAGGCTCCTTCCCCAGCCTCCCAAAACACCACCCCTGCCATAATCTGCTTGAGGGGTTGTGGTTTAGAAGTCACCTAACCTACTGATAAAGGGTTTGAAACTCCCTAGAATTTAGAATAACAGCCCAAAGGTGAGGGACTGACATATTGTTAAGTGTATTCATATCAATACTCTTGGAAATGTCTGGCACATACCATATGCATATTTCATCTTATGCTTTTGTATAATGCTTGTAAAATATGTTGTGCAGCACATGAAAAGGGCTAATCCAAGAGCAGGGTAAAAGTCACTGCTGCCAGATAGCAGACTTCCTCCCTTGGCACTGAAGAGTTGTGTTTGGGCTCCCAAATTCAAACCATACTGATGCCTCAGTGATAGACATGTTCTACACTTCCTATTTCCTTCTTGAAGTAAACACAATTGCACATCTAGCTGGGTAGCTTGAAAAAACTACTGGAAATGCTAAGAAAATGTTCAAAGTCAGAACTAGGATTTGGGAGCTAATAATGAAAATAAATTTGCTTAGAAAAAGAAATCAAACCCTACAGTTGTTGACACTGTGCAACACTCAAAATGTCACTGTAAATACATTTTAATCCTGATCCAATGACATGCTATATTCAGCATACAAGGGGACCTATGTGCCTCTTTCTTAGTCTTCTATAATGCTTAGCAACAATATATTTAAACATAAAACATGTTGCTCTTGGTTACATACCATAAATTGCCATATATCCTGTTCTCTCTTCTCATTCAGATTCTAATGAATGCTGCTCCACTGGTCAACTATAACAGAAGAAAAAAAGTACTTTTCTCCTTGGCAGATATCACTCTGTAAAAAAATACCATTGTTCTCCAGTTAGGTTACATGGCTAGTAAGGAAAAAACAGCAGAGTTTGGCAAATAAAGTCTCGAGTGGGAATTTTCTCCCATGACTACCAGAGAAGAGAAATGAAATTTTCAGGCACAGCCCTTTCAAACTCCACAATAGAGCATGTGTGGGGTTTGGATACAATAAAAGGAAGAACCTGAGAGGAAAGTTGTTTTTGCAGCCTCAATAATGAGAGCGAGCCTTGAAATGCTGGCAGTGGAGGAAGCATTTTCATTAGGTGTGCTTCACTTTCTTCCTCGGTGCAGCAATCCACTTACAGAAGCTGTGTGTTGTTACATGACACATTTCCACTTTCTTACAGAAGTGCCTGTGATTTTTTGAATGCTGTTTGTTGTTACTGCCTTTCTTCCCCGACACAATGCACCAATTTTTAACCTTTTCAGTAACCTAGTGACACCTCTGGGATATTACAGTATTCCTGTCAAAATGTCTGCCCTACAACAATAAACTTTACATTGATGTCTTGCTTTTTGGGAATAATTACACTGTTCCTTAAATGTTACCCTATTTACTATTTGTGCAAAAAGATGACAATAAAATCAATGCAACACAATTCCCAAATGTGCATCAAAGTCTTTTGCAATGTTAATGGATTAGTGTGTCCATAGAGGTGTAAGATCATTTTGTCCTGATGCCTGGACTTGCACGTTGTACGCACTCACTCAAAGATAAACTTATTAATCCTTATCTGCTGAGCTCATCCCTTCACAAAGTTAGTTTAATCTCGCTGCATTTGTCAGGATTCCTTTTTTCTTTTCCTTCCTCCTTTTCCTTTTTTTTTTCCTTTATTCTTTTTCCCCTCTCCCTTCCTTCGGAGCCAAGGCTGGGAATGCTGCCCATCGATCAATAGGTGTATGATGAAGGAACTCCGCGCTGCTCCCCCTGACCAGCGGCGATGTTTTCCCAATGATTCCGCAGGAGTCAGAAACTCAACAAAGCGAATCGCGGCCGCTGTAAGGGGAGCATGCTGCTCATGTCTGTGACCACTGTATGCAAAGCTTGGCATTAGTCACCGCCAGGCCGCCTCTGACAGCCCTGAAGTGAGGGAGATTAATGTGAGGCAGGGGCACTTTATTATTGTCATTCTGTTCTTTCACACTCTGCCTCTGACTTTCAATTTTGCTCCAGAATTAATTGTCTGCTCCCTACAGTATGACTGATGTAGAAGGATACAAGTAACATAGGCACCTGGTTCTGGCCTTGACAATCTGACTCGCTGGTGCAGGATGTATTGTGTACAGTCAAATTCAGGGACAGACGGGCATCTTTCAAAGAAATCAGCCAATGTTTCTTTTGACTTCAATCAGATTTGACTGTAGATTATCCTTCTCTAAGAACAATTTTTTTCTTGTAGAGATGCTAACAAAATGCCAGGGCCATTATTAAGTACCACTTCACGATACTGCTGCTCAGCTTTATGCAGCCTCATATGAGGCCTTTCTCTCCAGGCTTTGCTTTTTATGTCGTAAGGCAGTAAATTAGTCATGTAGCAGAGTTTAATCCCTACCCTCTCAGAGTTAAGCATTGTTGTGAGAACATTATATATGGTATCTTAGACAATAAAAATACAAGGCTGTGCAAGTCAGTATCATTTACTATTTATTGGGCTAAGAGTTCCAAAGCAAATTACACACAAAGTAAGACAAATAGTTAAAGATCTTGTATCTAATAGAATATCTGACTGTATATCAGACTTAAAATGAACTGCTGTACTAAGAGATCAAAGAACATCTTTACTAGAGCACAGAGGATGAGAAAAAAAAAATCACTTTTCGGATGGAAAAAAATCATACAGAATCAGTCTTTGCACATGCACCCTATCTATCAGTCTGCTTTTTCTCAGTTTAACATCTGATGGTGACAAATGTAAAGGCACTCTACACTGCAGTGAAACAAGTTTCACCTTTAGACAATAAGCATTTGCTGGTAGTCACAGACATTGCCACGGACATACAGGCAGTAATATCAACATTCCCTGCTCCTGTAAGTATGGGGAACTGTGGTATACCTGCTCAAGGCTTAGTTTTTTATATTCTAAAGTGCCTGTTAATACCTTTAGCTGGATTTTATCACTTTTGATCAGACTTTAATCAAATAAAATTTTCAGAACTATACAGCTGAGAAATTATCAGATATATACAGCATGTATAGAAATAAACAACACTAATGTTTCACTGTTTAATGTTTTCCCCTTGCTACATAGGTGGATTCGTCAAGAGGATCTCAGGAATTTTTTCCCAAATACCATCTCTGAATAGAACATGCAGTAAATTATATTGAATTTAATTTATCTGCTCCTTCAATGTGATCATGATATTATTTAAAGGGTACAGAAATATGCTGAATTGTCTTTATCCTTGATACAAGAAAGAAAATTACCACAATTCAGGGAGGACAATCCCACCTCGTTACATTAATAATTTACCACAATGGTTAAAACACAAAAATTATCTACCTGCATTTATGAAGGAAGAAGCTTTTCCCCACTTGCTCCAGTTTTCCCAGACCTCTGGGCAAGGTAAATTTCAGGATGCACTTCAACTTCCTTGAAAGACACAAAAAGCAATGAGAAACTCTGCCTCTTTAAAAAGGTGTGCAAGTAAATGTTGTAATATCCTTCAAACCTGACATTAAGTATTCAAATGTTACTTAAGCAAAGTGTGAGCAATTAAATTAATCAATCTTCCCAGCCATGTACTGAACAGATGTTCAATAAATCCTCTCTGCTTACAGTGAGGGAGGAAGAAAGTCCACTTTTAGCTGTCCTTCAGTGATGACATCCCTCAGCCCGTCCTTTCTCCGGGCCTCATGGGCCACTGCCAGGCAATTCTGCTGTGTTGTTCCTTTATTATAAATAACAACAGGCCACCTGGACTACCTGCAGTACCTGGAAGCTGAGGTTTAATGATCCTTCAGGCTACATCCTCAGCTCTCTCCTGATCCCAGATAATGGGACTGATGGGAATGGCAGAGGAGTGACGGATGGCAGTGACGAATGGCTCCACACAAACATGTGCTGACAACTAGTGAATATGGGGCAGCCTTGCAGAAAGGTCAAGATAAAAGTATTTGCTTGACTTTCAAAGTTTCCCTGTGAAAAAACACTTGGAATCCTCAGATTTCTCACCACCAGATAACTTTGCCTGGCAGATGCGTACAGCAAGATACCAGAGCGCCACAAATCTGGCAAACAGCACTGCAGGTGGGAACAACTACAACCTTTTAGTGAAGGAAAAAAAAAACAAAACTAGAACAAAGCTAGAACAGCTAAATTCCACAGACATGCAAGAGCCTGGATATTTGCAGTTCGCAGCGTTAAGGTTGCTAGCAGCTGCAGATACTGCCTCTTGTTTTTTAAGGTGTCTGTTCTGACCAGGTTCCCACTCCAGCCCCAATCCTGCTCTCTCACTGCCCCTCTGGCACCTAGAAAGGGCACTCAACCACCCCGTCATTCTACCCAATTCAGCAGTGAAGTCTTTTCTTGACAGGACTTAGAAAGTTTACCTGTGATGTGAAATTTGATTGCTACGAGATGCTCACATTGTCATCTCCATTCTCAGATTTCAAAAATGAAGGGACAAGTTTTTGCATCCTGCTCCCCAAACCTTAAATGACAAATGCCATAAGATGCATTTGATGCATCCCATAATCTCAACTTGTTACATTAATATCAGCTCTGATCAAATGAGACGACTGACATTCAAATCTAATGGTTAAAACCTCTGCACCACAGAAATACAACTTCAACCTTTTGAATGCTGCCATTCCATATATGGACTTTACCCACATTTTAATGAGGCTTTAAAATCTCTGAGATTAAGATAGTATTTTATATAGAACTGCCTGCTTTTTATGATATCCTGACATGTTGTACAACATTTGTGACTATATTGATCCTTATAAATTCAGCATCTATATATATTCCTGAAAAGCATCCCCTGCTCAGTCTGCAGCACAAACAGCAGGGAGGACACACACAGGGGGCAGTTCTTGAGCTTTTTGCTCAGCAGTAAATATACAGGTAAGGAATATTTTAGTAACACTAAACATTTTAGTTGCATAACACAGCCATACTTTAAAAAAAATTGAAATACCATCCTCAAATTGCACAATAAAGAAAAGCCAGGGTTCTTTCTCAATTTTACCCTATTTAATTCTCCTTCAGACAAACCTGATTCAAATCCTGAGGGGGTGAACTGTACTCTTCTCCCACCTGGGACAGTTATACATCTTCATGCCCTCACCTTTGCCTGTCTGCAGAGGCAAGCCTTCTTGTGTTTCCCCATGCAGTTTCACACTTTTAATCTGAAACAAATGATTGCAGAAAAAAAAAAAAAAAAAAAAGAGCATTATCACCTTGGCGAGGCATCAGGAGTATACAGAAAAAAAAAAAAAAGAGACAGGGTCTATGGGCAAATTCATCTTCCATTGCTACAATCAATCTCTCACCTAAAGAAATACACAATAACTAGGCAGGAAAGGGCCAAGATTTATGGCCTAGAAACATCTCCACTGACCAGCATACACCAAGCCTTCCTGGCTCCCTCCTTGCCAGAATGGCTCTTTCTAACAGTTACAATGATATACTGTCTCTCCCTACTGTTTTACAAGTACATTAGCTTTATTTAATGAGATCTCTGAGTAATTTAACAGATGTATATAGGACATAAGACTAGAAAAACTCTTGCTACTTGAACACTTTTGCCAAGGTATTCCAGGGCTAGCTAATCTCCACTACCATGTTATATTCCATGAAATACTGTTATTGGAATTTTGGGAAGGTTTTTAAAAATCATTTTAATAGTAATGTTATATTATAATCTAATAGAATAGTGCCATATTCAACATTTGCTTGTATCAGGCCTATTAAAATAAGGTTAAAAGTGGTTACTTTAATTCTTAAAAATTATTTATATATTAAAAGGCAGAGATGAATATGGTTAAATCTCACAATCTGTTCTTTCCTGTGACATGAACTTCATGTCCCAAGGGATAAAAGACAGATTCTTCCCTTTTAAGAGCATATATTCACATTTAAAGTTCACAATTATTGGATCACTCAGTAAGAAAGCATTTCAAAGTACTATACTCTGAGGTTTTGTTTAATATATGAAGTATAACCAGTCATTAAACACAATAGCTCTGTTTTCCATTATTTCTGTTTCTGAGCAACAGACAATGTTTTGGATGGCTGCTGTTATCCAGCAAAGTAATTTTAAATAATAGTGATATACAATAAAATATTAAGTGAAAGAAGTTTGCAATAATAACTTTTTGAATAACTCTAATAAGCTACCCATCAACAATACTGGGGGTGGCAATAAGGAATTACCTGTTTAAAGTAACAGTCAAACAATTTTTCTCAGTAAAAAAAAAAGATGGGCATAAACTCTATGCATTTGTCTGTGTATCTTTTGCAGCAGTGAATCTACAAAAATCCATATAGTGCGTTGTTGTTTTCTCATACATTATACTTTTTAAATTGATTAAAAATAGAATATTGCCCCAGATTCAGTAATGACTTCAATGAACTACATTTAAAAAAAATTCAACAACTTCAATTCTACCCAGTGGTGAGACCAGTACTAATTGAGTTTAGTGGCATTTTTCTGTAAATAATATATAGTCTCATTAAAGAAGGTTTATTTTAGTTTGAAAACATATTTCTTTTTAAAATTCTTTTAAGCTGAAGGGGCAAAAATGGGGGGGAAAAAGGATGAGAGTAATATTTACTATTCTGGCAAAGTGTTCAACATCCCTCTGGCTTCCAGTATATTGTGTTAACCATGAATCAGAGCATAAAACACAGGTTGAGCACATTTATACATAATTATTCATAGAAGTCTATGGAATTTACAACAAACATGCTGCAGCATGTCTAATATTTAGAGAAAATGGGTATCTGACCAAAGTAAATATTCTGACCCACCTCCTGAATGAACCACACCTCGGCCAGAGGCAAGGATCCCATGTTTAGAAAGCAGGAAACACCAAGTTGTGGGCAGAAAACATGGATATTTCTTTAAATATCAGAAAACACTGACAAATCTCAGGGTGCAAAATTATGGAGGGTCACCGTGTAAAATTATGCTTGAATCAAGAAGAAATAACATGAGTCCTGGAGTGGAAAAGGATGGGGGAGAGAGAGGGAGAACATGAGCTGATATAGAGCAAATTCATGGCATGAAATTTCATTTCTTGAGAGCTATACATCAAGGTGCATTTGTTTAATGAGGTTGGCACCAGAAAGATGTATAGAACATGTCAGACACCCAGTACCAGAGCGTTCTGGGGAAAAGATAACATCTGAGGATCTGACCACTCACTTCGTCTTCGAGCCAGACTTCTCTATCTACTGGTTCTTCAGGGGATTATAAATGAGAGGGCAGGGGGAACAAGGAGCAAAATAATGAAAAACAACACGAAAAAAGAAAAATTATAACATTGTTGAGCCAAGTAAAGCCAAATTTATTGACCTCACAACTACATAATCAAGAGAAAGTTATCACTGTGGAAACTTTTACTAAAGCAGAATGATCTTAAATAACAAGGGAGTGCTATGAAATTTACAGCACTTTTAAGATATGCAAATTGAATGCAAGGTATAGACATAAGGGTAATTAATTGTAAATCTAAGAATAATGTTTCTTTGTCAGGGCTGTCTCCATGTTGTGGAATACATTCTAATGTGCCTTAACTCTGAATATTTCTTAAAGGCTGGTCTAATTATGAGATGTTCAGAATTTCAAAATAGTAGTTATTCTTATCATTTAATATAGCTGCTGTAAAGTTTCATAACAAAATTTACTGATTACATGAAAATATTTTATTTTAATTTCCAAGGATAAAGCACTTGTTTAAAAGTCTAGGCACTGAGTCTTTACCTTGGAAAAAAAATAATATTATGGGAACAGCTTTTGCCTAAAGCAGTGTTTTGTGGTGCTTTTTGTTTGGGATTTTTTTAAGGAGGAGAAAGGAAAGTAGCAAAGAATCAAAATAAGTCTAAATGTAAATATCTTTATCTGCTGCATTTTTTATGTTATGGTGCTGGTTTTCTAAGGGCTTTATAGAATAATATAGACTCTTGTAATTCCATTATTTACTTTTTTTTCATTTAATTGAAGTCATTCATGTGACAAAAACTCAGGTCAACCTTTCCATTGCAACAGGACCATAAAAATTCACTTTCTCATTTTAAAACCTGGCAAGGTTGGAAAGGAAATTTTCCAAATTTGAAAGGAAATTGATATAAACATACAGAACATGTAAAACCTTTTACAGCAGTAATTCAAGTCCCTGTCAGCTTCAGTAGCAGGCCTATATATGTGGCTGTGCTTCCTGACAGAAAACCCAATATTTGAGCTGCTTTTAGCATTCAATTAGGACAAATTAAAATGAAGCTTCTTTAGGGGGCAGCATAGTAAACAGTCTTCAACAATAAAGCCATAATTGCCAGGATGCCTTGGGTTTTTAGGGAAAAGACACTTATTAATCCTTGTGTCTTAGCAGAACTTGCTATAGACCCATGGAAGAGTATTTAGATACTAAGTGTTAAACTTAAAAGAATCCTAAAACTTAAACAGTGTTAGAGGGAAGGGCCTGAGCAGCCAAAGCTCTCTGTGAGCCAGAGCAGCGACCACCAAACACCAAGAGAAGCAAGTAAACCCCCTTGGTTGAACCAATCCACAGGCTTTGGGGAAATTATTCTTAAATTCCAACAAAAAATTCTAATCACAGATATTACCTCACAAAAGAAACCACAGTTGGAAGTATGTGATGTAGATACACGTGTAGTAGCACTACAACAAAAATGTCCTTATTTTCACCAGTCATGAGTTACACCCCTACCTGTGCAGGCATCATCCGTAAGGCCCACATCAAGGATTTGCTTTTCATACTCCAAAAGGAAAAGAGCAAAACTCTTCAAAGCCACCTATTTTAGAAGTGGGGTAGCTGGTGATGGAGGAGCGGCCATCTGGGAGGATTACAGACCTTTGGGAAAACCATCATGTGGCATGGACTGGTTTAGTGGGAGCAGAGGGGGAGAAAAAAGGGGAGTAGAGCCCCAGTTTCTCATGCATTTGGCATTTAACAGCAAAAAAAAAAAAAAAAAAAAAAAAAACAACTCAAATCAAAAGTTTAAAATTTTAGCCATCAGAATCAAGGTATGTTATCTGCATGAGATGAAATGCATTTCAGAATCACATCAGACAAAGTGTTTGGGAGATAGGGAACAAAGAGAGAGGCTGATCATCAGTGTGGAATACAAAAGTAAATGTTAACACCACTTTGGAAAATGTGCACATCATCACTTTGTGTCTGCTCTACCTAAACAATTAAAATATTCTGTTAATATTTTTTACCTAAGTATAACATACCATAACTTTAGCTCCCCTTCAGTGACAGTTTGTGCTTGGAAGTTCTGTTACAGTTTAAACAGAGAACTCAGGAAATTTTGAAATCATTGCCAGATATAGAGGCAGATTTCATAACAAGAGTTAAATGCATCATATGCTTACATGAGAGGGTCTCTCCTATATAACACTTGCAGAAATTATAAATTCTCCATATGCCAGCAGAGTTAATAGCTTCCTTAAAGGAACTTTCAAAAATTATGCTTGCACAGGGGTAAGTTTCCAAAACTTTCTATAGGGAAACAGAAAACCAAGGCACTTTTTAATGCTGGGTTGTGACTGGAGCAAACTGAAATTTTCATCTTTCATTTCATGACAACTTTCCTGCACAAGGCTTAAACTTTTAGGCACCTGAAGAAAGTGTCAGTGGGAATTCTTACTGACAGCTGCTTCTCTAACTTCTTGAGAAGGCAGAAAACTTAGTCTGAAGTAAAGAAGGTAATGAGAGAACAGTTTGGATAGATGTGCCAAGGTTATGCAAAAATTTCAAAAGGCCACTCAAGGAGGAATCCTAGGAGACAAACTCCATGGTTTTGATGGAGATAAATGATATGAAGACAGATTTTTCCTTTTCTGCACAGTGCAATGGAAATGGTATTACAGCACTGATAAAAGATCTGATCTGGAAGCTCTTGCTTTCTCCAGCTGCTTTTCTATGATGTGACAAATAAAGGCTATTCTGCTTTTGGAAACATTTTATACATTATAGCTTAAATTGGATTTCAAGTGGAGATTACAATTTCTTTCAATCAATTAGTAAAAGACTGTATATCTTAGGTGTGTTGCAGAGGTTAACCACAGCTATGTTTGACCCACGTTAATTTTTCTCATTAGTCTATGATATCTACCAGCAATTTTACAGGCTGTTTTTGCAGGTTCAGTGAACTTTTCAAATTGTTTTAATTTTGCCAAAATGTCTGATAATCAAACTTGTGACTGACTGCCCAGAAAATGTAAAATGGCAGAAAAGCCAAACTCAGCTTACACAGTAACCCTGAGTGAAGGGTTAGAGCCAGCAAGTTATGCTAAGCCAGTTATTTCTGAAGCCATTAACCACAAAAAAAAATTCATTTATTTTCTGTTTCTTGTCACTCCAAACCTGCTCCTCCAAGTCAATTACTGCCAAATTAAAATGTTGTGAAAACAAACAGTGGCTAGCACTGAACTGTGGCCCAACTACTCTTGAATCTCTTCTGCTCTCCAGTCCTCCACCAGCTTCCCTCTAGCTTAGCAACTGAACAGGGTGAGCATCCTCCTCACCTGACAATAACAACAGGAGGATCTGTGAGCTGGGCACCAACTACACAGCGCATTGGGGTTTTTCCCTTTACACTGAAATTATTCTAGTTGTCATTGAATTAATCAGCAGTGAGATGAAGTTCAAGCATTTGGAGGGACAGACAGCAGAACTAATAAAAGAGCAGCTCAGGAGGAGCCATTCACAAAGTCCACCCCCACATGATGAAGCGCCAGGAGCTAAACCAGTCCCTCCCATTTCAGTGGGATTCACTGACCAGTGAATATGCACAAGGCATGGGGTGGGACAGCCCAACAGGCAATGCAGCACCAGGCCTCACACCCTCCTTGTTAAACAGGCTTAGTTCTAATTACTGGAAGATGGGTGGCCTTACAAAATACTCTTTATTCCCAAGGTCGTTAAGAAAAGTGGAATTCTTCACCTTGTCCTTAAACTCAGTGGAAACTGCTCAGTTCACCTCTTTCACTTGGTGTGTTTAATTATTTGCACAGCTTGAATTAATACTAGGTCTATGTCTGAATGTCTCTGCTTGTCTTACTTGCTGCCAATCACTTCACAATACCCAGAATTTGAGGCTTTCTTGCTGCAGGAGTCATCAGGGAGCAAAATCAGATGAAAAACTCTTAAGTGAGATGGGGGATATTTCCAAAGAAGCCTTACCTCAGTTTCCCTTTTTCCTGGCATAAGAAGTCATTCCTAGACCATTAGAAGATAGGGAGAAATATCAAGCAAAATGATGACTCTTCATTTTACAATGGCTTGTTGGATCTTAGGTGATTCAAACCAAATTTAGAGAAGCCACATTTACACTGCCTGTCTCCCCAGTGCCTATAACTTTACATGCAGAGTAGCTCCTAAATCAGAGAAATACGGACTGCAAAAAGGTCACTGAGAAGAGACAATCCAGATGCACCAAAAAACAAACAAAGAAAATAACTAGCACATACCAATTTAAGACTTACCAATTTAAGACTTACCAATTTAAAGAAACAATACATTATTGTGCAATATTTTCAAGTGTGAAGTTTGAGATTCCAAATGTGATCCAATATAAACCAGAGTTTTGGTAAACAAGCTCTCTCTTTTTTTTTTTTTTTTTTTTGTTTTAATAAGATGTTCATGTAACATTTGAGATGCCAAGCAAGAGAGAGTGAAATGCTGCTATCCACAAACCAGCAATACACAGGCACAAGATTCTTCTGCAGGAGGATCAAACCACACATAAACAAAAAATAGAATGAAGTTAAATAAAAATAATAAAGCAAAAGCTACAGATTACATCCTTTCCTTCCTTATATCCTTTAGAGGCAGCACGAAGTGAGTGCTTCTGCACAGGATGTAAGTCAGGGCACAAATTGGCCCTTCAGCTCTGAGATTCCTCCAAGCTTTCCCAACAGCTTGCTGAGTGTAATTTGGGCTGGGTTATTTAAAGCTACACAGGATAATACAGTACAGAGACTGGTGTGAACAATAACTCTTGCACAATTTATCACGCAGAGAAGAGCTACTAATCTTTTTAGAAAACAAGGTATTCAAAATTATTTAATGCTAATATTTATGCATCAGAAAGCATTCTAAGCACAAAACAGCCCTCCTCCCCCTCCCCAGCCCCAACATGCATTTGTGAACATCTTCAGCTACAATACACCATATTTCCAGAGAGTCTTGAAATTATCGTACTGGATGTTGGCATTTATGAAACTCTGTTATTAATGCCACTCTCATACAAAGATAAGCTGTGTTTACAATACTAATACCTTCCACAAATAATTAGGTATGTATAGCTACACGTATAGTCTTCTATACCAGTGATGGCTCAAAACTGTAAATTTAAAGTATATTATTGTAATAAACAGTAATAATAGCGATGATTATAAAAATCAGTTTGGCATGCTTCTGCCTAGCAGAATTCTGTACCACACTGTCAGTTAAAAACAGAAAACCAAGACAAGAAATAACATCCTCTGAGCAGCTATTATTTTCTCAGCTCTTCTTTACTTTTTTTTTTCCTATTACATACTATTATTTTTAAAAATAAAAATCTGGAATTACATCAAACTAGAGGTAATGATAAAATTAGTCTAAAGTAGCAACTCTTCCTAACCAAGCAGAAGAGTATCAATCCATCACTGCACTTACGTGATTACTGCTACGTTCTTTTAAAATTATGTTTATAAAAGTACTGCTGTCTTTGAATAATTTCCCAAGTATCTCATAAAAACAAGATTTTCTTTACATGTCAACTCAACAAACCAAAAGGAAAAACTATAAATTTTCATATATCAGAGGCTTTTTGAGTATTAAACATAATTTTTTAAAAACCTTGGCATAATTTTATTTCTTCCTAGGAGAGCTGGATGTTTCCTTTGGCTTAGCTGGCATAGGTACAATAATTTATAAAAATCCCTTTCCTTTTTCTCTTGCATGAAGTACAGGTTCCATATCCAACTCAATATAGTATTTACTAGGCCAGTGAACTCCCTATTTTAAGTAAATTTTTGCAGCATTTCTTCTGCAAGACACTAAAGGCCATGTTAGTTTTGGCAATACTATGGCACAACAGAGAATTAAGCACCTTCTATGGGATCTTCAGCTACAACACTGCAGAAGGATAAGAATGTTGCATATAATCAAGCAAAGTGATTTTTTGCAAATGTTTCCAAATTTCATTTAAAGCAAAACATCAAACCCCCACAGTCTTCCAGGTCACAAATAGCAGGGGGAAAATGGGCACTTGATTGTCATTTACCTGGATCAAGGGGTGTAGGAAATTGCCCAATTATTTGTTAGATTTAGCAAGAGGGAGGAGGACTTGATATCCCTATCACTGAGAACATTCAAACACTTAAACCTGCATTCAAAATTGATATAAATTAGATGCAGAACCTCAGCCATCAGAGCACTCTCCCCTGTCAGCCTCTCCAGATTGCTCAAGACTGAGATCCATTAGGCTGGAGCTGATGCAGAGCTTTCCAGGGTGCTACTGCCCACACATTCCCTTTTTAACAAGTTTATGTTGAAGATAGCTTTCCTGAAGCAAGAGACTCAGTTTGGTGAAAAGAAATAGCACTATTATCAAAACAAGAGGCAAGAGCAAAAGAACAGTTATCTGAAATTCCTCAAACTCTCTTTTCACAGCCCCTTTTAAGTTGTCTCAGACTTCATTCCTTATCTCTGCATGCTGAACCTCAGTCTGAGTTTCTGCTTATTGGTCCGAGTTTCTCCAAGGAACCTCTGATGCTTCTCTAATGAAGCCATAAGATGAATATCCTCTGAGAAGCTGTGTTTTCACTGTTTTCTCAGAAAATATGATTCTTTCTCCCTTTCTCTTCATCTTTTAATTCTAAACCAATGCAAACAGAACAGCAGTAACAGCAACCGCATCCCACTTCTGTGATTATGGAAATTCCTTCTGTTGGCTTCTTCTCTAACTGTACCTGGTTACTATTACTTTAATCAAGGCTTTTGGTGGCCCTAAGTTTCCAAAATGTGCCATTTCTGTGAGATGGCTTGCTAAACCTATTTTCAAGGCACATATTAGTAGATTCAGCTATATTGTAGCTGCACCAATTTGCTTCTTATTAAAAATACCACATAAAAGTATCCTTTGTGCCCTCATCATACATTCTGCAAGTATTTATTACATCTTTTCTGAAAGAGATCTGCATTCTTTTTACTTTCTCCTACTGATTCAGTCCTGGATGTTTTTTGTAAGTCTTGTTCTGAACAAGTTGTGTTCTACTCAACATTCAGTGTGTATTTGACAGATCCTGTGCTTTCACCTTTTTCTTTGCCATTTTTTACTGAGGTTTTTTACTATGTCTCAGAATTCCAACACATATTTTCTCCTTGAGTTTCAGTAGAAATTTTCTAACAATCTTGTGTTGTACCCCAAAATGCAGAGTAGCTCCCCATCTTGTCCCCATCCTTTGCTCCCTGCTGGCTGTCCCAGGCCATTTGAGGGGTTTGTCTGTCCCCACTGGCACAGCCAGCTCAATGTCCCACCCAGCTCTCTTGTTTGGGACTCAACCTTTGTGCCACGTTTTTCTTTACACATCCCCGTGCTGCTTTTACATTCTTTGCTTCTCCAGTTGATTTTTTTGCCTCTGCTTACTTCCTTTTGGTGCTTTGGTTATCCTGTTTTATTGAGCCCTTCAGCTGATTCGGCTCTTTTCATTCTCCTTCAGTCTCCTATATAACAGTCACATTTCAATTATTATTCAGCTCAGTGTAAGGTGACCACAAAGGCTCCCAAAAGGAGGCTCAGGTGCAATCAATTGTCCAGAAGTTGTTGACTTCAGGCTTCCACACAGAGCTGGTTAATGAGAAAAAAATCAGGATCCTTCACCCAGAGATTTGGGGAAAAACAAGGATCTCAGGGTCCACCATATCAAGTCTTGTCAGTCTTTCCTAATCTGGCCATTAAAATAAATCTAAAAGCTATGAATTAACCATAAATTAGACACAGTTTATTTTCCACTTGGGATAATTTCTTACGTGTGTTCTGAAAAAACTGGTCTGTCTTTTAAATCTACACCATCCTTGCTGCCTGTGAAAGGGAGCCAGTGATCTGCATGACAACACACTTGATCTTCTTCCAATAGTCAAAGTCATCCTGAGCTTTCTCAGCAGCAATATCAAATTCCCTTTTGTGTGTGATGGTTTTTGTTGGAATAGCTTCTTCATTATTAGAAGACAGTTGCTAAAGAATATGTTTAGCAAATTTCTTCTCATTTTCTTCATCAAATTAGTCAGTTGTTCCAGTCGAGGAATTCCAACTCAGTCTTGCTTTTCACATTTTAAAAATCTCTCTTCATCCATAAAACATTTCTTCTTTAAAGATATTGACATTTTCTTACCTAGCATCTCAAAAGGGTTTAGAAAATCCAGGTTCAGAGCAGCATATTGGAGTCTAGGCACTAGATTACAAATTGCTATTTGATCAAAATATAAGCCAGATAATTTACATGTTTCTTATTTAAATATAAAAGCTTTCATATATTTAGAATAAAAAATGCCTTTTAAGTGAATGAACAAACCAGAAAAGCATAACTAACACTGTGAGTTTGGTTACTTCATTGGGTACAAGGGGGGGGCTGATTCCAAGAGGGGGAAAGAAAAAAAAAGGGACTATAGTGTGAAAATGCAATCTAAAAAGGTGCTACTTTATGTACTACACAAATCTGCACTGCAAGAGATATGAATGCAAAGGCTGTCAAAAAAGCCTAAAACTTATAAACACCTCGAGATCATAAAGCTTTCAACTTTAAGATTTTAATAGGAAAAGCCAATAGCTGAGCCAAAAGCTGAGCTCTCTACTTAGACCAAAGTTTCAAAGAGAATCAAAAGATGTTGAACTGCATTACATTTGGTTAAAAGTGACAAAAGTGGCTGTAAAGGCTCAAAGCCCTGATTACAGGAGTCCCAAGACAGATGTTCCTGCCAAGAGCCTGGTGTCAGCCTGACAGGAGAGCATTCCGGGGGTCCCTGCCTCTCCCTCCCCCTGCAGTGGCCAGGAGGCCGTGGCAGGATGACCAAGAACAGAGTGTGGATCAGCACCAGCCTTTACAGAGGCACCAGGTACCAACAACAAATGCTTCCATTTTTCTGTGCAGAACCAAGTTAACTGGCTTCTTTTGGACCAGCCTCAGCAAAATAAGGAGCCTTTGTTTGAACATCCAGAGTATCAAGGTCAGGACAACAGCAAAGTACAACATCAAGGAGCACATTTGAGGGGATGGCTCTGGAGCAGCTGGTTAGCTTCCATGATGAATGGGAATTACAGCAGTTTTCAAGAGACCAACAGAAGGCTGGCAGGGTCCTAATCAGCTATAACATCAGTAGTAAAGATCTAAGGAGAGTAGAGCATTTCCAAAACTAGAAACTTCTCTGGGCTTTAGTTTCAATAATTATGGCTGTGACAGCTGGACGGTGTGGGTACATAACTGGAATGGGTTGGAGTTTTTGACATATGGTGCTATTGGAATCCTGTCTGTCAGGAAAAGGAGCATAAAATTACCCCCCAACAACGGGGGCTGCGGTGCATGTCATCCTGTCTCAAAGTAAAGGAGCAAAGATGGCATTTTTGCAGGTTAACATTGAGCAAATGACAAAATGTCATTCAAGTAATGTTACAGCAGAACATCAGTGCAAAGCGCTGCAGGGTCACAGGGGCAATTTAAGTTAACTGGAGGAAGCACATTGGCATGCCTGGTTTTCCTTCTGCTAACTAAATTTCTAGCTGCTCTTATCCTCCTGGAATAACCATTTGGTGCTGACGCTGCGGGAAGTGGCCTCACATGGCTTGAAAGAGACTCCAGGTGTGCTGAACAATAATTTCAGATAGTTACTTCTTCCTAAGAGTGCCTCTGATAAGGCCTTTTTCCATCCTTTTCCCATCTTTTTTTCCATCCTGTGTGTTTGAGCCTGTTTAAAACTCACGCACACCCAGGGAGAGGGCAAGCTCTCTCCTCCCCACAAATTGATAGTTCCATCAAAGAGCACCATGTAGTGGCCAGTAATTAATTTTTCTTTACATTCTACTTATTAAAAATGAATGTAAAAACTCTGAAGCAGATGATGTTCAGCATAATGAAGTGACACAGACCTGTTTGTCAGCCAGACCATCACTCTGCACAAGGCCTGTTTCTGCCAGGAAGGATAGTTGAACTATAGGTTGTCAAGACAGAATTTTATCTCACTTTTCCTCAAGCTCTGAACTGTGCATGCTGAAATTAAACCCTTTCATTACCACTCCCCATTCCCTGTCATTCCTCTTTCTGTTGCCAAATTTGCCATTAAGGGCAGGGGTTTTGTCTTAGCATACACACAGAAATATATTTGCTTACCTTGCAACTGCCGGGTCAGAATGAGAAACTATTTATTTTTTTCCCCTTCTTGGGATTCTTTTGTGGCACAAAACCTCCTCAAAGCTGGAAGCAACTCATTCCAAAATGCAGGAGTTTGAGTGGTGTGTCCAAAGACATGAGCAAGGAGCTTCTGCTGATATGGAAAGGACACACACATGCAAGGTGACAGCGGGAATGTGTCACCAAGCAGAGATATTGCTCAAAAGGATGGATCACAGAAATCAAACTAAAACTGGGGAGGGATATGAGGAAGGAAAAGAAAGGTTCCCTTAAATACAAGATCAGTGTAAGGGAGGTTAAAAATGAGAGGGCACAGGAGATTCAGTGACAAAGAGGCAGTGAAGGTAGTCAGTGTTCTTCATTCGACCTTTACATCGAAAGTCAGGACACAGGTATCCATGTCCCTGGAACAAAGGCTGTAACATGGGAAAATTTCATTAAATTGTTTGCTTACTTAACTACAGGGTGGTCAAATACTCACCCAAGGACCCAGTGAGGCTCCTCCTTTGAACGAAAGCAAAACTGAGCAGGACAGGATCTTCCAAAGCTGGTCCTGCTTTGGGCTGACCCCCACACCTGCATTCTAACAGGATTCTGTGCTGAAAACCAGCAAATTTTAGAAAACACTATGGTAACTCTTTTAATTGGTGCTAAAAGTTCTGCTTTAAATCAGTAAAAATTCAGATTCAAACCTGACATATAGGGTTTTTCTGGATGTATGTATATCTTGAAGGGCTTCCACAGCATCAGAAATTTAAGTGACATACAGTATTGACTTAAGTAACTTCTGCTTATTGTCCACCTTGTATGCCACAATAGGAAATTTTGGCAATTAATGATGACTCAGAGGAAATAGATGCCATTTAAAGGATAAAAAGAAAAACAAATATATTTTAATCCCAAAGTATCTTAGATATTTTTTCACAAAAGTGTGGGCTCTTTTCTAGCAGCATTTCTACAGGCAAGCTCTGTCTTGAATTTTAACATTTTTCTAGTTTGAAATTCTGTGGACCTCTTTCCTCACCATCCCCTGGTATTCTGGGATGCCCCCTCCTGGTCTTTTTTCATGTCTCGGAGAGCTTTCCTCATGTTCATTATGTTTAAAAGGGAGAGAGAGGATAAACCTTGTTATGTGGTAACATGAAGGTCATTTCACACACCAAAAAAAAGCAGAGAAAGAGGAATACGAAAGAGAATGAGACCCAGAACTGTAAAACTAATAAGCAGGATAAGACAGAAATATAAGGGTCTACTTTTTGCACATTCTTTTGAGTGCTGAAAAACAATGAAGTTTGGTTTCCTGTACATTTAGAGCTCTGTCTCAAGCAGGGTTCCCAAATGTGTTAAAAAATACCATATGGGGCTTAGTGTTTTTGATTAGAAATGCATTAATGTGGGACAACTGGCTTTTTCAGAAGAAATTTCTAACAGGAGAGGGCTGCTATTATTTATATGAGCTGAGATCATCCCATTTTACTGATTCATTTAGATTTATGCCAACTAGAGCTGAAAACAAGCGTTTCTTCTTAAAGAAATTATGAAATTACTCTAGACTTTGATCTAACATCACCCAAGTTTTCTTTTACAGGGACTCACAGCACAGTCACTGGAAATACATGCTACATTGGATATCCTACAATACATAGGGGAGAGAAGCCTATTTGATCAAAATATTTGGAACCATAACCTGAAGTCAGGTTTGACAGAACTAACTTGTGTTTTTCCTACTTTAGATACTCACATTAATTATTTTGTGATAGGAAGTGGATCACTCAGAAAGTAGCAACACTCATGTCCTTTTGGCTTCTTTCCCACCATTGTAAAATAAAACATGTCTGTCCAAGGAGCTATTTTTCAAAAATGTGCACACATAACTGCATGCTCAAATAGAGTGTACATTTATTTGTTTCTATTTGTAAATATTTGAACTGTGCTTTTTACTACCAGATTTGGCATACGGTGTTTGCAGCTTAAAAATCTCCCCTTAGGCCTGTAAGACTATCCTGGTTGAGGGAAAAAAAAAAAAAAAAAAAGGAAATCAAAGAACAACTGCCCTCAAGCCACATCATGCAATGATTAAATATGAAATACATATAACACCAATAAAAGAAAAGCACAAAAAGTGGATTAACAAGATACTCCACTCCATGCAGTTTAACTGAAAGATGGTGAATCAGGATAGTGGCTGAGAGTCCCTGTTAACAGTCACCAAAGAGTTATAATAATGGCCAAGACAAAAAGGTTATATTCTCAGAGCAGCCTGCTCTAAAAGAGAGCATGCTATCATGGTTTGATGAAGAAATGTGAAATATAAAGTGTCAAACAGAAGAAAATGCAATCAGTTCACTGATCCTACGCTGAAGAATTAAAGAAGGCAATAGCCTTGAGGAATGAAGGCACCTCTGATCTTTCGCACAGCATGGGCTGCCTGTGTTCCCCTTGTCAAACAGTAAATAATCAAAATCAATGGGAGGTATAAGAAGTCTGAAAAACTCAAAGGAAAAATAATTTCCCAGATATAACAACAATAAAAGTCATTCCCGTGTTATATAATTCTAATTATTAGCAAAATAGAAAAGGCAGAGACCAGGACTAAATTTTTTATTCTGTATTGCATTGATATCTGTGAGGGTTTGTGGTATTATGGGGTTGTATTTTCAGCTCAGTGTGCTCTCCTGGCCAATCATGTGGGCAGCACTCATCTGCAGCCCTGTGGGGAAACAAGTCCAAGAAGCCCCAGGAGAGCTCAGCTTGGGCAAAGGCACTGGGGGCACCAGCATCAACCCTAACACTGTGTGACCAACCACAGCCAGGTTAACTTGAAGGCCAAAACTCTGTCACACATCAAAAGGATGGGTAAATTCTCATGTATAAACCCAATGCAACAGGGGAATTTGCTGCTGTGAAAAGGGGAGCCCCTTTCAGTTCCCTGGATCCCCTTCCTTCCTCACCTTCTGTCACCCAAATTTACAAGTTTAGGAAGAGGAGGCACAAGCTGTGACTACCACAGTGATGCCAGAGATCACAAATATGCCAAAGTCCCAGGTTTCTGGGTAAGACAGACACACAGGACAGAGCAGAGAGCACCAAGAACACAGGCAGACATCTCAGTCCAAGCTAAAGGGACTATTTCTCCACCTCGCCTCCCTCCAAATGGATTTGGGGTAGGAAAAATTTAAGCAAATTAATTCCTTGAAAGAAGTATATCCTTAATATTCCTTGTGAGTCAGTAGCTGCTAATCATCAGCCTTCTGCAATGGTACAGTGCCTCTGCATGCCATTTTGGTGGGCTGGCTCAGACCACCACACTCTGACAGGAAAGTCAGGAGTAACTCTGGGCTTTCTGTTCCCTGAAGTCAGCAAAATCTTAGAGTATTGCTGAGAGGGTAACAGCTGCCAGTCTCTCAGGGGAAAGGCTTTGCTCATGTTGCTCTTGAAATGAATGATGAATAGCATTAGAAACAGCATCACTGATACAGGCTGACAGTTGCCTTTTTTTTTCTGGAGCAAGGACTGCACAGGCACAGGACATGGCCCTGGAAAACACCATGGCCTGAGGCTGCATTGTGAGCCCCTCAGTGTGTCAGGCAGCCTTACACAGTCATGGAATGAAGGGAGAAGGCTAATCCAAGAGCTGGAAAAGGGTCTCTTTCAGGACAGATCCTCAACAGCTCACTTTCTTCTCTCCAAGTCTTACTGGAAGAGGAGCCACTTCACTTGGGCACACATTCACTTCACTAATGATCCTGGGATTGCTACACTTGTCTCTAACTGCATCTGGGCAGCCTGGTAAGTGAATAACAGAAGGCAGAGCTCCCTAGTAAACCTGTTAAGATAACAGGTCCTAATCCAGATCACCTAAAATAAAGGAAACCACTTCTGCAACGTCTACCCAGAGCATGTGGCTCCTGAAATGCCATCTAGGAGGAGTCTGAATACTCCTGGATGTTCTCAAAGTGGGTGAATCCAGCATTGGTGCTGGGGTCACGCAGCCAGCTGGGACAATACAGCTGTGTCCTCGTGTTTAATACCATCTACATTTCTGACACATCAGCTGAGCCCCTGAGTGATTTCAAAGAGGCTGAATATAACTACCTCTTCCTCTTACTAATGGTGCCACAAAAGAGTAATGACCACACTTGTTGAGCAGATCTGGCCTCTGGGGAACAGGGCATTCAGTGACTCAGCAGCTTCTGCAGCCCTGTGTGTGCCCAGAGCCTCCAGCAGGCACGGACTGAGATCCCTGCCCAGTGCACCGTGAACCACCTCGTGGGCTTCCAGTGCTTCCAGGGACAGAGAGACACAACAATCTGCCTTCCCAGAACATGGCACCCCAGTCTATTATATCCACCTGCCCCCTAGGATTTATTTCTAAAAGGTATTTTAGGTTCATGCAGGAATAAGAACAAACAAGCAAACAAACAAACCCCCAGTGTTTCAAACCACTAATAAAAGCCTCTAGACAATCTTTTCAAAAGACCAGCATCAATACGCAGTTTGTAATTGTCTTGTCACATACTGTATACTGACTTTCATGACTTTTCCCACAGTATTTCAGAGGTTGTTATAAATGCCAACACAGAAGGAAAGTGGGTGTTTCACCTCTGACTAATGGCAGCATTTACTAGCCTGAAGATCTCTTCTTATATCCATCTAATAAACTGGTTCATCAGTAGATAATACGAAATTCCATCTGACACACTTGAAAACTAAGTGCCAGACTCAGAGTATATTTCCATTTCAGTACACAAGATTTTATCCACAGATCTCCTATTAGCTTCAGTAACAGCATCTATGCTGTTCCCCTCACTTATCAAAGGGGAGCAAGCCCCCAGGTGAACACAGCCAAGGCTTGGACAAGTCCCTGGGTAGAATAACTTCTAAGATAATTTAAGGATTATTCTGCCTGATTTTTCTTGCAAACACAATAGGCCTGGTAACTACCGAAGGCCTGTTGGACATATCAGAGGTGGGTGGAATTTGATTTTGCTCATCCTTTAAAAATGCCTCTGAGGTTTGTAAATATTCAGTGTGGTGCTAAGGTTTTGAGAAAGCAGTTATACAGCAAATTTGAATGATTAATGATCCAAGACATTTTAACACATTATTTCTCTATTTTCAACATAAATAGTGTGTAAAGGGTGTTTAAAACCTTAATGAATCGAACTATATGAGTAAATAATGTTAATCATTTTAATTGCCCAGTAGTCTGAAATTAGATTTAACAGTCTGATAATGTATTACTTTAAAGGAATACAACCCTCCTCTATAAAAAATCCCTTCCAAGCCAATTCTAATAATTTCTATTTATCTTTTATGACATTAACTGTTCTACCAGTCTGCCGACAGACAGCCTTACGCTCACATTTAGTTTAAATGCAGTGCAGAATAGTTTTTCATTATCATTAACGTGCTCCTGGTGGGCAGAGTGCAATGCAGTGGCACTGGTCACACTTCATTGCTTTATCTCATGTGACAAAGAGAGATGATGTGCTTCAGCCCGGGCCAGAAGATGAAAGGGAAAGGTGGCCATGGCAAACTCCCCCTGCTGCCGAGGAGCCGCGGCCGGGCTGCGCCGTGTGACTCGCTAACAGCACCAAGGGGCAGACAAATAGATTTTCCTCTATATTTATAACCAGCATCATTCTTCCTTTCAGGCCTTTCAGTGCAGGTAGCTGTTTTATATGAAATGAACAATCTTTATAGACGTACCAGAGCCATAACAAGGCTGATTTTCAGCGAGGCTGAGGTATATAACTCTTACAGAATTGTCAGGCTTCTTGCTCAACAAATCAAGCCTAACTTATGATGTTTGCAGTGTAATTTTTATTCCTGTTTGACTAGCCAACTACCCAGTGGTAATAGGATGTTAGAAAAGGGCAGTAGCAATGTTTGTACATGCCATGATTGATAGGCAAACTCTGCATTTTTCATTTATATCTCCTGATTCCAAATCAGTTAAGTTTAGGAAAAATGAAACAAAATGGCAAGAAAAATGCTTGCAGATTGCAGCCCAGCACTCTCGTAGATCTGAGTTCAGCCCACATCTGCTAGGATTGTCTGGAAACATTAAGATATCTAAATGAAAATCAATACTATATGTGCCAGCATTTACTACCAAGAACAAGTATCAAGAGACCTCAGCTAATCGGGCTTTCAAGCTTGTACTTGAGCCATAGTCTGAACCCCAGGGGTGTCCTAATTGGCCCAGACTAATCATAGAAGAGTTAAATTTATAACCAGCAAAGACATCTTGTTTTTCTTTCAAGTCATCATTTTGAAAGGGAAAGCCTCACCTGTGTGGTAGCGACGTGTGGTGAGAGCCACTGGTCATGCAAGAACTGCTGCTCACCTGTCAGAGGTAAGGGAAAGACTAATTTACTGTCCTCCATAAAACCAGTCAGGCACATTTAAGCTTTTGGTGGGTATATAGTGCTATCAAACCTTTCACATGAACTGCATATTTTCTCAGCTTAAAAGCTCTGCACTTAACACTCCTGCACTGGGAGATAGAAGGTTTATATTTTAGAGGTAAAAGACCCTCCATGCACTGTGATCTCCTAACCTAATTTTTTCAGCCAGCTAAATAAATATATTTCCAAATCAAACACTGTTGGTGGAACTTTTTCTTTTTCTTCTGCAGTGAATGCTGATGTGCACAAAAGCCAGCACACAGCAGATCAATTCATAAATACAAAGACAAACATGAATTATTTTTCTATAAAAAGAAAAATTCCTTATTGTAAAAGTGTGCACAATATCTTTTGGAAGACTATTAAATTGTACTGTTAAAAATTATACTGCATCAGAGGATTGGGTTCCTAATATTTGTATTCGGGATGCCAAATGAGAGCAGATTTTAGTCTATTTTCAACAAATTAAACACAAATATGTAAAATGTTTATAAAACTCCATCCTCTATTTTGGGCTTATTTTGAGCAACTTAATAATTCTGTATAGATTTCTTTAAACAGAACAAAATAAAATGATGAATTAAGCCTGGAAATGCAAAATCTAACGTTTTTCAGCTTTCTTCAAAAGCCTATGTAAACATCCCTGGAGATTCAGATCCACCAGAAGTTTAATAACATTATTTAGATTCTTTGTGTCCCATACTTTAGATGTATTTTTAATGTCTACCTCTTGAAACAAAACAAAAAGTTGTCAGATATCGCGTTCCTGCTCACCGCGCTTAACGGCTTCCGCGACAGCGCCTTCGTGGAGACACCCTGGCACAATGTGATCAATGAAACCTTGTTTCTCTCCTGGCATGATGCTTCCCTTGGATTCTCATCTCCCACTAGTGCCTGCTGTGAAATTTTGTCAGTTCTTTTACCTCTAAGGAGCTCTCCTGTCCCCCATGTTGTAAGCTACTGCGTTATCTTCCCGAATCAGTCTTCCTGTCTCTGCTGCTTCACCTCCCACTTCTTGTGGGACAAGAAGGCTATCTTCATCTTCCCCTTCAGTCCTGTGCCTGATAACTCACTGCTCTCGCTCTGTGCAGCACTGAACAAGGTAATGAACAAAATAAAGCAGATAGGGAGTCTCAGCCCAACCCACACACAGAAAAGGCGAGCACAAGTCTCTCCTAAACAATTCTATTATCTCGCTCTCTATTTCTAGCCTGGGTGCTACATATGCCAGTCTGCAGGAAAGTACCAAAATGCATTTCTAACACAAAACTAGGTTCAAATATACCATCTGCCTTTGATGTACTTCCCTCCTCAAAAATAATTTAAATATTAAACAAAAATGCTGAGTACTTCTTTGTATCTTCAGAATACTTTTGGTACAAGCTGTTGATTTCTCTTTACCCAAAACAAGACTTCAGTCTCCTCATGTTTCAAACACTTAAAAAAAAGCAACAACTCTTATACCAACAGAATTTTCCTCTTATACAAACCCACAGCTCTTACAACTCCCCTTTCTGGCTCTGACTGATGTTGTTTAATAAATCCTTTTGGAGTGGTTTAGGAGACTATCATTTCCAATTCTCCCCTCTGCTTTTCCACCACCAGTTGTCACACATGTGACAAAACAAAAATTTGTTCTGCAGCTGCTCCACTTCATTACCAAGGGAGGATTTTTATTTTTAAATTTAACGTGTTTGATTGTGAACTAAGAATAATTCAAGTGCAGCACCAGTTAAGAGCACCATCCAGTCTGGCAGTGGCCAATGGTCCCAGTGAGATGCTGAAGGGAGAGGATGCAGGACGAGCCTGGATCTTTGCAGAAGTCCAGGGAAGGGCCCTGCACAGGTGGTGAGAAGGCTGCACAACATCAGACAGGCTGAAGAGGAATTGGACAGCTCATTTCAAGCTCAGACTGCAGTGGATGCCCAGCCCACAGCCAAAACCTCCTCCACCAGTACACACAGAAGGCAATGGGGCCAATGATGCAGAAAAATGGAAGCTTCCAACAGCAAGGACCTGCAGGAGGAAGAGACTTCCCCCAAAACCAGAGGTGCCTTTGCAGAACTGCTTCACTCTCTGCAGACAGAAGAGGACCTGTCACATCAGGAACAGTACTGGAGAAGAGTAAGGCAGACCTTTTATTTTTTTAAATTTTATTTTGGATGGCTTTTATTTCTGCCATCCATTGAATGCTGCTGCTGCAAACTACTGTACTATCAGTAGTCTTATTCCAGGTATGGAATAAGAGCGGTGGATTCCTGGTGAAGAAAAATATTTCAGCACCAGGAATCCATTACAAAAAAGATTCTACTTACAGGTAACTTCAGCTAAAATCCTAGTCTAAACAAAACCAACACTGAATAATCAAAGTGGTTTCAATGGAATCAGGATTTTAGTCCATGTTTTTTTCTGGTATTACTCTGGACTGATTTCTCACATAAAAGGTAGGTGTAAAGAACAAGCCTTGTACATTCAAGTGTAACTGAGCAGAAACTCTACACTATTACCAGTGGGGTTCTGTTTCACAAAGAAAGGAAAATTTAGATATTTGGATTGAAAAAAGAAATAAGACAAATACCTCTAGATACTTACAATATGACAAAAATTCAATTAATATCTCTGCTGTTGAAGGGTGTTTCCCCTCCTTTCTCCAGTTTTGCAGCTTTGCTGAGCTGACTGTTAAAGCTGACAAGAACAGTTTGATGCATGAGGAACAGACATGATTGCCCCAAGGCAAGGAGGACTCTCCCTTTGCAGCAGCCTCTGTAAATCCAGAGAGGGCAAATCAGCCCCAGCAGATGGAGGGCTCGGTTGTAAGAGAGGAGCCCTGTTCCAATCCTGCAGGGAGCAAAGTCTTCTGCACACAGCAGAGAAAGGCAGCAAGTGCTCGCAGAGCTGAGAGCAGGGCCCAAGTCACCTCAAACTCTCATTGAGAAGATGATTGATTCTGCTCTATTTTGCTTCTTCCAGCAAAACATTGCAGGATGTTTTCTCTGCTGCTTGCCTCCAAGTTTGCTGCGTTTGTTTGCCAAGTCCTGGGGTTGTCAAACAAACATGAACTCCCCCTGACGGTGCACACCTATTTTCCTTGTGTTGCAAATCCTCCTTTTCACTAGCAGTGCACAGTACAAACACACGTATAATTCCACTCATTTTCATGTGATACTGAATGAAACGACTTAAAGCTTATGCCAAATTAACAATCTTTTCTTGGCAATTTCACACCAGGATTTTATGCCAACTTCTGTTTAACAAGCAATGTTATTAACAGAGAAAATAAGGGGGGTTTTTTTGTTTCTGCTTTGATTTGCCTACTTGAATCTTCTGGTGTAGTGAATTTTCCCGTGTACGTGAATATCTAAAAAACATAGAGGCAAACAGCTCTATTATTTCCATTGAAATTGCTACTGCATAGCAGTTCTAGAAAGTCTAGAGTTTGGGGGTTATTCTAAATAAATTAAAATCAGTATTCAAAGCAGAGTTTAAAGGCACAAGCTTCAGAGTCTCCTCTAGCCTGCACTATCACACACTCCAAGAGCAGTTCTTTCTGCGAGGATCTCGCCTCTCAGTGCTGCTCAGGAAGCAGAGATGAATCAGAAATGAGATTTAACCAGCCAACAGCTTACTCCCCTGGCACGGGGAGCACAGCGCTGCTAACGTGCCAGCTCTCCTCCTGCCACCCACCATCTCAGCATATGGGGTGTGTCAGGAGCAAGAAGGCAGCAGAGCAGCTCCGCGCTGGATTTCTGCCCCCCTGTCCCCTCCGGCTCAGCCAAGCCGCCGGCGCCACTGGCAGCTCCAGAGCCGCCCAACCAGCAGCGCACCGAGCACAAGGTCAGGCAGGAGCACAGCGAGGGAAGGACTCTGCCTCTCCTCCCCGGGCTCAGCATCAGTGCCCGATTCCAATGAGCCTCACGAGCTCAAGAGAGTGCTTTACACGGCGCGCAACCAAAAACAAAATTTTAAAAAATGTTTACGCCGCTCGTGGAGGAATGTACGCTTAAATAACAAGTGATCTGACACCTTCTGCTTGCCCATTTCTTTTTTCAGCTTTACTTACAGTGCTGTTAAACTGAGTTAAACTTTTTTTACACATTCATCTCTTTTGCTACTATTTTTACTAAAGCAGAATACTTAAATATTGTGTGTGTATTTAGGGTTTCCCGAGTTGTACAGATGGGCTGTTCCTCTGAAATTCAATTATTTGGGCATTAACACTTGTCATTTCTCTGTGTATGTATCTATGCCTTCTAGAGTCCCTCTCCTCACTTTGTACAACGCACCAAGCCTGAACATAGAGCACATTTTGTGGAGGCTCCACAGCTGAGCTCAGTCACCTAAAGCTGCTTCACATCACTGACCAGCCTCTTTCAACAGCCCCGATTTCAACTTTCATTTAGAGCAGGTAGAGTTCATGTCACCTTTCACTAAAGGCACTTCTACTGCTCCTTTGCTTGTATTCAATGTCTTTTGGGTATAGAAAAGGTTCTTTAAGGCCTACAAATATATTCAGTAATGAAGGGATAGTAAATCTCAAAGATTGCCAAACTTCATTAAACATGACCTAAAAGACAAAATAAGCATAAAATAGGAGGTATATTCTGCTATTGTTTGCTGAAATCTGCATTATTTTCAGCTTATACTGTCCTGAAAAGAAGGGTTATCTACTCAGGCAAAGTAAAAAGGGGGCTCCCAAAAAGTTCTCAACAAAAGGTTTGGTCTCACTGAATTTCTGAAGACAAGGAAGACATTTGTCTTTCACAACTCCTGGAGGCTGAGATGCATTATTAAAGAACAGATACTAAAGTACCTGGCTGATTCTGCAAAAATGACACGATATGACATAAAAAGGATTTTATCAATTTAATACCATCATTAGGTTCCAGAGTTAACAATTCATTAATTAATTTTAAACGAGGTGAGTCTGTATCTTTTACCTTGATGACCTAAGAGTAATCTGAATCTGAAACATTTCCGTACAGGCAAAAAGTACCCTAGATACTTTTAAAGCCAACTATGATTTTACAGAAGTTGGGGGTATATAAAAATGTTAGTTCCTTAACTGCAGCCACGAGAGCTCACTTCTGGGGGAAAGTAAGTACTTGTACTTTTCTTTAAGGTTTTTAGTAAAGAGTGCAAATAGTGTTCTTTGTAATACTCTCAAAAATTAGTAGTGGCTATCAGAATCATTTCATATGTGGCAGTAAACTAAAAATAACTGAATGGCAAGCAGTGACTTCAGAGTGACAAGTTCACTGAGAGAATACAAATTTCCTGCATGCTCATGTAACAGTTGCACAAAAATACTACAACTACTTTAATAAGGTTAATTTTACTCTGGATGTTAGCTGCTATGTGTTCTTATTCTATTTCACAGAACTTGTCTAAGTATTATTTTGAGACTTAGTCTCTACTTCTCATAATTTCTTATAAACTCTCTTTTTTCCTTGTTCTTTACCTTAAAAATCAGTTCTTTGTCATTGGCTAAGCAAAGCCTCCACACCAAAGATTAATTTTTTTCAAAGCAATCCTTAGGCAGCTGAACTTTGCAGGTATCCAGTATTTCTGAAAATCAAATTCTTTCTTCTCCAGGCAATGCTTATATGATGTTACATCAATTTAATTTGCACAGTCTAATCATACTGATTTAGCTACCTGTATATGAAAGTGAAGTGCAGCCACACCAGAATTTCTGCTGTTAACGATTGCACACAGACCTGGGCTGGAAATTCCCACTCAGGAGCAGCCCATGGTGCAGCATTCTCCTCTCCAGCCCTGCCCTCTGCTCCAGCACACTGCTCACAGGTTGCCTGTTCTTTTGTTCCTTTTCTCATCTCACTGATGCCCTCCATGATTTTCATGGAGGTATCACTTGCAGAAATGTTTCTTTGCAGACAGCAGAACAAGTCACATTGAGTGATTCTCCTTTATTTTGCCTTCCTACCAACCCCAGGACTACCTCCCCTGCTTCATTTGATCATTCCAGACCTTGAAGAATCAACCACAAAGAAGGAAAGGTCTTCTTACGGCTCATGCAAGTCTATGAAGCCTACACAAACTTCTACTCACATATTTTTTAAAAAATATCTTCCTACCCCTGAGCATCTTCAGAAGATCAACAAAGAGAAAGGCAGAGGTGAAGTAAGGGTGCTAAACAGCAGTTTGAAAAGTGGGGGAAAGAAACCATAAGGAATGAGGCCCTGTGAATTGAATAATGGAGTTACTTCAGTTCCAGGGAAGGTTATTCACAGCCACCCAAGTTGCCTTTTAAGAGAAACTCAAATGTTTTATCTCTTTGCAGAGAAGGTAGAATATTCTGGGCTTAAATGCCTGCAGACAGTTAAATTCTATGTTACAGGATTAAAAAAAAAGAAAAACAATAAAGATGAATAGCTTTGACCCCTTCAAAATATTTTCTGCACTTCTCATATTACAATTGGCATCAAACACAAAATTACTAAGGCTTTTCATCGCTTTTTTTCTTTTCATTAAAAATGTCCTTGGCTGCATTGAGTTTAAAATATCACAATGCTAAAACAAACCAAAAATTTCTTAGTAATAGCAGCCTGAATGACAGAGTATTAGCACCTTTATCAAACGGGAAATTAACACAACACTGGATTGCACAGAGTTTTTTAAACAAATTTGACTAAGGAATCTCTGTTATTAAGCTAGTACCACAGGACAAGTGTCTCCACAATTTTAAATGTAATTAAAAAGTTGACAGGACATACATTTGAAGTACCCACCACTGAAACTCACTTTGATTTCTATATTTTTCTCATGATGTTTGGATGTTTTGTATGCTCTGGTAAAAAAAAACTCTAACGCCATTAGTCACTGGATGTTTTTGTACCACATTCACTAGGTTCATAATCCTCTTGTTCTGCCTTTACACATCATCACAAGCATTTTACAGTGGTTTGATGTCAGCCGTACAGTCAGCCCTGTCCACCAGCACACTTTCTAAAAGGATGGCAGCCCTGATGTATTTATAACCTGCAGCTGTGCCACAAAGATCCCGTGCAGCACACGGGCACGTCCTTGCACTGAAAAGGCCCCCTCAGAAATACTTCAGGAGGCCTTTAAAGTAACCTTCTGCATTTCCTTTTGCAAAGGGGGAGGGAAGAGAAAATTTCCACATTGTGGCTTCAGTCAGGCGGAGGACACGACTTGTGCAATCCCAATAAATCAGAGCATTCCCGTGTGGCAGAAGCAACAGGGGAATAGTGGAGGAGCAGTGCTGCATGTTGACCTAAGCAAGAGCTTATGGAGAAATGATGTCCTCTTAAACAGACTCCTGTAGAGATGTTCTGCATTTCCTCTGACAAATTGTGAGTGCTCTGACTGTAACATTCCTAACAAAACAGGGCTGATTTAGCAATGCACAAACTGCCCATTATCCTACTGCATAAAAAGGCCATTTAAAGCAAAGCCTTAGGACACTGCCCCACTGGAAACAGTACATCTGAAAAATTATCCCCATCTTGTGCCACCAAAGCTGTTAACTACCCTAGGGAATATACCTCATTTACAATACAGACAAATGTTAACTTTAATGAGTTTTAAAACTGCCATTTTTCTTGTTTGACTTTGATAATGCTCAAAATCTTAAGCAAATACTTGGCTATTTTTTCACCTGGAATACCATCTAACTGATATTGCCACAGCATTTGTTTTCAGTTGCCCTTGTCTTTCCCCCACTCAAGTCATAATGCTGTGTAAAAGTGCAATTAAAAAGTACATCCACTCCAAAACAATTCTGGAAAGATTAAACGATCTATTTCAACAAACTGTTCCTGTCTGAAAACTTTGCATGCCAAGATTACTACTTGTCATTATCTTCCCAAGAGATGGAGTACCTTTTTTAAAAGTATCTCTAATGAGATCTACAAATCTATGTGCAGGACAGCTTACTTTATTGTGTTTATAATGATAAAAAATATTTTAAAAAGGTTATGGCTCTTGGGACTGATAAAAACACAATGGGGGTAAGGTCATTCGGAAATGCTAATAAAAGTTTTCATAAAATATGATGACTCTCAAGAAGCAATGTTGGCCATGAAAAATAACCATGAAAGTCTATTTCCTGTGATGGTAAACACTCCATTTTTCTAGAGCTGGGTGACTCTCCAAATCCTTTATTTGCTCTGTTGGTGCACAGCTGTAGCTGTTGGATTTCCCCACAAATTCTCTCAGCTGATGCAGTGGCTGTGCTGGAGCTGCCCCCTCTCACACAAGTTTCAAGGAAAGAGGAGAACACACCCCTGCTGTGGCCATTAAGATCATCTTAAATTCCCAATCCCTCTGCCAGTGACATCCAACAAAACCTTGTCCTAAACACACAAGAGGAAAATCCTTACAAACCCTTTCTTTTCACATGGCATAATTTTCACAAGAAATTTTGAGAAATAGAACAAGAGCAGGTGATGTCCTCATCTTCCCTTCCTTTAACCTGCTGTTCCCTGCTCCAGACCAACAGCCAGGAGCTGAAAGGATCTGCCTCCTTCCAAGGAGCATTTCTTAGACAACAAGTCAGATTACCTTAACAAAATAAACATCAAATAATGGATTTTCATGTTCAGGGGAAGTACCTGGGAGAAAGCCAGTGCCCTCTCTATCAAATTTTCCCCTCCTGTGTCCAGTCTTTAAAAACAAAAATTTAACAGCAATTTTGTATACTGTTAATGCAGACTATCAACACCTATGAAACTATTCAATACACACACCTGTATTCTTGATTGTACACAAAATTTTGCCTCAAAAATTTATGATTTTAAATTAATTTAATGTCAGCTAGCATTTTATCACAGTAAAAAAATTTAAATAAGTGGAGAAACCAGTAAAAATTAGAGCATTAGCAATTGACAAGATGAGAGAGTCTAAAAGTTGACTATGAAAATACTCTGTGCTCCAATACATGATTTTAAAATAAACACATGAATTTAAAACTCACAAAACTGATATGTCAAAACAAACTAAAGTTGCACAAATAGTTATAACCTTTCAGTTACGTAATTTTTATACATTGTGTATTTTTAGTTCATTCCATGAAAAATAACATAACCCTATTTTGAAGAGGATAGACCTAAGATTAGTTAGGCAAACTCCCCTTATTTATTTCCTTTTAAAGAATCAGCAAAAATTAATCCAGAAAAAAAAATAGAGATGTATATTAAGGTTAATCAACCACAGACACAGAAGTGAAGAAATGCAGTTTATAGCGTATATGCAGCTTTCAGTTTTTGACATATCTTAGAAATAAAGGACAAAAAAGTAAGAAACATAAAATATTAACACTTCGCATTAATCCCAAATTTATTTCTAGTCTTCAGATAATAATTGTTTGACTTATTGCAGTTACAAAGCCATTTACTTGGGCTGCATGCCTTTCCACAAATTCAGGTTTGATTGCCAACTCAGGCACTCTGCCTATGTCCCTGCACAGAGGCCAGGTGACTACTTTATTTCATGAAAAAGTCTGTAGAAATTGCACTGGAGGAAGGATTGTGTTTCCTGGATTATATTATTTTATTTTTCAGAAGCAGAAGAGTCATGGTGAGGATCCTTATTTACTGTATGTCAGCTTTGGCTCAAGCTACTTTGGGGTTTGCTGAAGAAATGGTGATTGTGAATGACACCAAAGGAAAAGGGGAAGGGCAGTAGAAGCAAGGGATTGGGAGAGCAAAAGCAGACAAGGCTTTTGGACGAAATGGTTAAAGACTCACTGCAACAAAGATCTTGGTAAGCAATCTAAATGCCAGATTTTGCAGGCAGAAATACTACAATCCATACAAAGAGATCTAGAGTTGAGTTAAACCTGTTCCAGTTTCCTCCTGGTTTACCAGTTAGGAAGAAATCCTCAAATACAAGGTTTTGTTGCCCTTCCCAAGCCATCACACTATGCAGCACCTCAGACACCTCAATTGTTTGGCAATAAAAGCTGGAGCACTGTACTGGCAAACTTTTAGAGCACCAAGCCATTACCAAACTCCAATACAAAGGCAGTTTCTGTGTTTTATACCATGATCAATATATCCAGTCACATTCTGACAGGGCATGGGCAGGAGGGAGCAGCCTGGGAGTGCCATGTCCTGCTTTGCTGCCTCCTCACCTGCAGGGAGAGGCAGCCCTGAGCAATCCCTGCACATCCCTGCATCCCCGTCAATCCCATTTTTGCAGGCCTGTCTCTCTCAGCCAGCATGAAGAGTGAGCTGTTGTGAACCATATTTCTGACTGTCCCACCTTTGTAAACCATGCAAACACACCCCAGAGCCACTTTCAAATAGCCTTTGCTCTCGGAGATTGGAAAAACAAAAAAGACAAACCCAAAAGCAATTCAAAGCAAACATTGGAAAGGCTACTCCCACTTGTTCCTACAGGCTCTGCAGTAGCTGGCTAAACCTTTCTCTTTTCTAAGTTCAAGGCTTTGCACAGCATTTCTTCATCTTTTCAAAATGACAAGACAGCACCTAAAGTACAGCAAGTGCACAGCCACTGCTCCACCCAGGTGTTTTGGAGGCACATCTGCATCAGTCTGTGATCAGGTGCAATCGGAGCCGCATCAGCTCAGAGCTGCACCAGCTGCCAACAATCAGATGCTGATGGTGCCACTCCCAGACAGGTGTCACCTCCTCTAATCACAGGGCAGGAATCACAGAGAACCAGGGAGAGACAAAACAGACAGAGCTTCTGTAACAGACCCAGAGTGGAGCCCTGGAACCCTCACAGGGCACGTCACACAGCGTCCAGATCATGAGATGCTCAGTGCTCCTCCAACCTTTCCTCAGCTCCAAATTCTCATCAGGACTATGCGAGTATCTCTCTCAGGATAACCTGCAAACACACAGTGTCACCTGGCTTCCTCAGCCTCTGACAAAACCCCCCAGGAGATAAATGAGAGGGATCCTTGGGATTGGTGCTCATGCCATGGCAGACATGGGATGAGTGGACAGCCACAGCAGGCAGTGCAAGGGTAGCTTTTGTCCTGGAACCCACACTGGAGCTTTGAAACTGCCCCCAGAGCACAGAGTTGTTGTGCACATTTTGTTTTTCCAATAGAAACATGTAATATTTTGGTATTAGAAAGGAGTTTTATGCCCTGTAACATAACACTGAAAACACAGAAAGGGACTGGACACTACTGACTCTTAGCCTGAAGATTTATAAAATTCAGAAATAAAAACTTCAGGAAATAGAGTTACTTTTATATGCTTTGAGTCATTAATAAATTACCAGGATTTACTGGTCGAAACAGATCTCTGTAAGTGTCTGCTATCTTGTTTCATCCAATACTCACTAGTAAAAGCTGACTAAAAATGTTACATACTAGTTTTTCTGGGATGAGAGAACAGCTGTTTGATGTTCTGGTTTATAAAAGAGGCCAAGAGAGAGTGTATTTGTTGTGGAATTAATTGGTCCAAATTAAGCACATACTGTTTTTCCAACTTATGGTAGGAATCTATGTGATTTAATAAATATGATAAATGGCTTGTGAGAATAACAAAGGATGATTCTGGGCCACCCCTGTAGTGCACAGACTGTCAGCAGAGTTTGGGTAACTATCATTTCAGCCAAGAAAGAGAGGAGAATCTGGCAGAGAGAAAATTTGAAATTTTATCTCAGCTGAAAAGAAAATCAGCCAAAACCATTCTGCAAAATTCTTTCCTCTAAAACAGCAACCTGAACCAAAGGCAGCATCTTTACCACTTGAATAAAAAAACAAAACAATCAGCTGTCCAATAACAACACATTTTAACTTGGAATATTTAAATTGGTAATGAGGAAGGTGTTTTGTCTGAATTTCCATTTCTTTCAGGGCCTAATTATGAAAGACAGAAAAAAAAATGTGCTATGCACTCTCTTTCACATCTCATTACATTTATTCAGCTTTATTACTAATTCTTTGTTAATATAATTTTCACCCTGGGAACTACATTTTTTGTCTAGTTACCCTGATACATGAAACCCTTAAAGCAGGAAGTCCTTGATCACCACATCATATTTCTCATGGTATTTTAAAATGACACTCACCATATTGTTAGAAGTAGGTTCTATCAGCAGGCTGCTCTCTGGAGGTGTTCTTTCTTTCTCTCTCTCTCTCTCTCAGGTGCCTTAAAGAAGTTTTATCTAGCGTGGTGGCCTAGAGAGACAGGGGCCAGGAGGAGAATTGGAATGCTCACAATGGTGTGCCATGCACCCTCCCCACCCCAGGTGCTGCTGCAGGACACTGTGCACAGGGTGGCAAATCAGAGCACGTGGCAGCCAACTTTGACCTGTTTAAATCCTGTTAATCCTGCCACTTGTTAGGGGTGAGAGCAGCACTCACAGCCTCGTTCTCTGGGAGTTTATACAAGTGCAGAAAGCAGCTCCCTTAAGGAGCTGGGGAGGAAAACTGCAGCAAACGTGTGTGTGTGCACTCAGAATGAAATCCCAGCCCAGAGGACAGGCGCTGTAATCCCACCAATGATGTTCCAAACCCATGATGGCTACCAGCCGACAATACCCACAGACCTCAATCCATTTTTATTGTATTCAGGCTGCAGTGTTATATTTCCTGCCTCCCCTTAGCACCACACATACAGTGTACTTGAAAACAAAAATCTATAATATTGATCCCACAATGTCACCACAATTATTCTTTTGAAACAGCCATTGAAAACAAATTACATCTGCACTGCCTTTTCATCCGATTGCTCTGGGTGAGCAATGCTCACTGTAGCCGCCAGCATTTTCAGTGTTAGCACTGTGTCACTAAAGACAGCACAGGAATAGAAAAAAAAAAATCAGGGGAAAAAAAAAGGCATCAGTAACATACTTAAAGGGGGGTTGGAGGAGGGGGAAACCATCAAATTAAACAGACCACAAAATGCCCCTCTAACCTGATGCAACATTTAAGTCTCTTAGCTTTCTATATGCACACCAGGATGATACTGGAACTGTACAGAAACCAGTTTTCTCTCCCTGAGCTCATAAGGTTGGCTTTTTCCTGCCCAGTAAACCAAATATAGTTGTTAAACTAATTAAATTGACAAAGATTCAAAGAGGGTATCATTTTCAGGTAGTCCATTTAATACCTTGTGATGACAAAAAGTATTATTTGAAGCAACATGATTTTAACCTCATGTAACATAATTCTATTGACAAACTGTAAGACTTTCTTGACAAGGGAGAAGTGATTAACACAAAAGTGATGACTGCAGAACAAACCGACCCATTCAGATTAAAACGGCGACAAGACCAAGCCTGAAGGAGTCTGTCCAGAGGCAGCAGTGGCCTTTCCACACAAACAGCAGGAATATCCAGCCAAGGCAGAGAGGAGGGGGAGGAAGAAAAGCCCACCCTCTTTTTCTAATTCCAGTTTTCCACTAGTTATTAATTTTTATCCCAGTAATAGTTTTGCTCAAAACATGAATCGTCATATCAGTGAAACTGTAGTGACCCCCATAGCATACACAAGCCAGCATAATTTTATAGAGCAAATCCCATCAGCAAGTGCTAACTTCCATGTGCTTGTTCATGGCATGGCTTGGAAAAATATAGACCTCATCAACAATTAATTTTTTTTGCCATTTGCCATCTTGCCAATTGGTGGTTGGCCAAGGGAAAGTGCTTTTGTTAAGCTGTGACCACACAAGTCACAGTGGAAGGTTCCTGCAGCGGGGAAACGATAACTTTGGAGTATTAAGAAAACCAATAGCCTTGTTGACATGAACATGGGAGTCTAACCCCTGAAGCCTCCTGATATGAAGCATTGATTTTTCTGTCTGGGTACAGTTCTAAAGCCATTCATTCTCTATGGTCAGGACTCACAGGGCCAGAGGAGTGGGAAAAAAAAAAATAAAAATCTGTTCTTTTCACTTTTACCTCCAGGCAAAGTTGGGGAATAAATTCTACATTTTGAGGGATGATTTGTTCGGGCCATGTTTAGTAGAAGCTTATTGCATAAAAAAACATTTTGTTTCCTTGACCCTTGCAACCTGTGACCACTTATTCTTTTGTGCACCTCCTTCACGAGATAACAGCGGGGGAAAGTGCCTAGAGAAAGCACCCCTGGTTTCTTGTTATTCTCCAAATAATATCACCAAGCTCACTTATTATTCCTCAAATAATACTGTCATGTTCACTTGTCATTCCTCAAATACCACTGCCAGCTGACTTGTTATTTCTCAAATGCTTCCATGCCTACTCGTTATTCCACCTCGTGTAATTACTACATCCCTTACTTGTTATTCCCTCTCATATACTACCCCTGGCTGTACTTGGTTAGTGCTCATGTACTCCTGATCCGCCTCTCTGCTGTTTCATTTTCACCACTCCTTCGACATGCTGTACCTCCCTGAGAAAGGAAATTATATTATCATTCTGTATATTTTTGCAATCCATACGCTGACTCCCTGTTTCCTCTGCACCCCTGTTGTGTTCATTTAGTAGCTATTGTAAATATACACTGAAAAACACCGAACCTCTTGTGGAAGATACAATAGTTCCACAGTTTGGAGTATGAGTGCAATGTGCTCCCATTGTCTTTGAAAATAATAATTTTAAAAATAAACAAATGGAAGAAAAAGGGAAAAAAATAAAATTAAATCTACTATACAGAAAATAAGCTCAAGTTTTCCCCTCCCCGCCAGGACACGGTACTCAACCACACAATGGGATGTTTCCTGCTCTGGTGACAGAATGCTGAGCCAGTTTTTGCTGTTTGTCTCTTGTTTTCAAAGAAACAAAGCGACAGCATTAGACAGGAGGTGCCAGTGTTACAGAAGGCTAATGCTTGGACACCAAACTTGCTGTGTCTTTCAGGTGGCAACTATTTAATTGATTTTTTTTAAATGAAAATAAATATTCAAATGCAATAACACACAATCATCTCTAAGGGAGACATAAAATACCAGTGTCTACAGACAGATTGGCATCTTTACACAGGTGTACACACAGACACTCCAAACCTACGCAAATAAACACCTCTGAATATTGATCTTTATAAATCTCTGATAGCATACACACACTCTACATGAGCATAATTTTAGCAAATATATATCTATATAATTTTAGCAAATATACATACACACACAACTTATTCCTAGGAAATATCCTGTGTTACTACTGCAGAAGTATGCCTATATTATGTTACAGTATGAATATGCTTGTATATTTATTATTAAAATACTTACTGTTCCGCCTTTTGAAGTAGATGGACAAATGATTTAGGAGTAGGAATAGACTAGAAACAAAATTAATGCAAATAATGTGTTGATTTTTTTTTTTTAGCTTGATTAGCCAAGCCAATAGAAAATTCTGGAAAACGTATACAATTATTTTAACTGTCATAGACTGGCAATTGTAATTGACATGATTTGTACGAGATGCAGTGTAATAACTGAATATATTAAAAAAAAATCTCATGGCTTGATTACCAGGAGAACATTACTAGTGCCACAATATTATTAACAACACAATTATCATGGCATCCCTAGGACACGCTCTTAGCACTTCAATGCATTAGCGAACCTTTGCTAACGAAGAAAAAATTAAAGTACAGCAAATTTCAAAGCACCAGTTGTACGCAACATCATTAAAAATTTATAAAACTTCCCCTGAACATGACAAGTGTTTGGTTTAAATGAAGATCAGCCATAAGAAGGAGCAGAAATCTTGTTATTCTTTGTCTCTTTCTCTCCCCTCTTTTTCTCTTTCTCTCAGACCTCCCCCAACCACCACCACCTCAATCCAGCTGAAATATGTAACCATTACAGAGTGACAGTTTGACACACAATGACCTGTCAGAACATTCATCTCTCAATGTTTTATTTTAGTGAGGAGCCAAACTGCAGAAAAAATAAGCAAGTTGTTTCAAGGCTTGGAATGAGATCAAACATTTCTGGCATCCCCACTTACCAGACCTTTGATTTACAATGGATCTGTCAGAGGCTGATTAGACAGTGTGTGTTTAAAAACCTATAGATGTTCCACAATTGCACAAGCTCTCCCCTTCCCTTCACAGAGCGCATTTCTGCTCTTTGTTTGAGTGGAGAGAATGAGCCAGGTTACACTGCAGAACCTTACACCTTGCAAGTGGAAAACACCACATGCAAAACTGCAGGCAGCTGCAATTAAACCTCTTAGGCAGGAGCGTTCCCATTCTCCACTAAAAGAAAGCTGTAGCTCTCTGTACTCTGTAATATTCCTTGTGCCAATTTCTATTACCTTTTCCTTCCAGGCCTGAAGTTATAATAGTCTGCAGAGAAAATATACCCAGGAACTGCTGCAATCTCTGCATATTTTCAATAATGTTCAAAAGCAACACCCAGCTAAAAATTAGTCAAACAACGAAGTGCAGGTGGCTAAAATATTCCCACGCTGTAACATTTTTTGCTCATAATTGCAAGTAGGGGGGGAAAAAAAGCTAGAAATATATTGTTTCTATTTGTACCTAGAACAGTTGCAGAAAGAGCAGCAGGATTTGTGCCTGGCATTAGAATGTGTAATTCCTTAATACTATATTGTGGCATATGGTTCATTGTAGCAAATTATGAATACATGTGTTTGGAGAGCTTTGGTAGTAAATTTGGGCTTTGTACATCTACAACAATGCCCAAATCTGACAAACATAATTTATATAATATTAAGTTAATACAGTATTATGAAATTAGCTCACTGTAGTAAAGCTGTAATTTTTAAATGAAAGACAATGCGATGAAATGAAAGCAAAATAAAGATTTGCATTTTGTGAAAGGTAGAACAAATCTTCCAAAAGTCTGCTTTGTAATTTATTATAATGCTGTGTTTATGACTTCCAGTATATTTAAGACATGGCATCCTTTAACAGTACAGCACAACTACACTGCTGTTCAGAATGATCCCAATCCCTCAACCCCTCTCAGGCAACGCTCTCAATTAATTTAAGAGAGACTTTTGAATGAGTACTGCCTGTGATTAAAAGCAAGGAGCAGGTTGGAACTCTGGGACCTAGTCCCCATGATGCTCCTAAGGGGCTCAGCACTGCATTTGCTCCATGTGGAAAATTCCAATCAAGCTGATAGGGCTGTAGGAACATAGGCTATTACTCTGTGTGTTAGACAATTCAAGATATGGAATTATATTTCACATATCCATAAGAGGGAAAGTGAGAAAAGCTTTACAATGGGAGCCCCTTAGCTTGTAGGAAATGGAATGTGTTAAAACACACAATTTTATTCTTTCAAGGGAAAGAGGAGAGCAATTAGCTAGAGCAGGAGTCAAAAAGGAAAGGGGGAGGAAGGGGGAGGAAGTAAATAAATAAATAAACAAGTAAATGTTTTGAGGTCATACTCCACAAGACCCTGAAGTGAAGCACCATTTCTATTATCAGCTTCCTAAGGAAAAAAGGGAGCATAAAGAAAAACATTTATGAGTATTTAAGGCTGCAGAAAATTTGTGTTCTATTTGCTCTTTAAAAAGATATAATGCCATGTAAGTGTTTCTCATTCACCTCCAGATGGACAAAATAACAGAACCTGTCATTCAAAACCAAAGTCCTTTGTCTCAGTCAAGGCCTAATTTCTAATATTTAATTTGTGATGTGTTCTTTTGGTTTTGTTTTCAAACAGAGAATACGATTTGCAGGATTTCTGAGATTTCACATGTCCTAAGCAGCAAAGTGCCCTATCAAAAGGGGGATTTCCAGTAGGAGATGCCAAACATCATTTGTCCTCAATATCAGGAGCCTGGTGCTCCATCAAGTTACAGTAACTAAAACCTAGAGGTTATGGCCCAGAAGAAAACAACTGTAGAGTACAGTGGATTCACATATTTGTGAAGTTCATGTCTCAGGCAACGCTGAGACGTCACAGATGAAAATGTATGACCTTTCTTTGTGTAAGTGAAAGCCATGTTATACACTACTGAATATTGCTACCAACCCAGGGACCTGCTATTGGTATTTATCATTCTGCCACCTTGCTTCGAACTCTCTGAAACACAGAGAAAACACTTTTATCTGAGCAATCAGTGAAAGGTTAGCATTGCATTAACGGGTTAAATGTATGAATGAATCATGAAATACAAATTAGCACAAAATGCTAAAATAAAATCCTATGCAAAATGCTTTTATGAAATGCAGATAACATGCACGCCTGTACCCCAGCCTCAGCTGCCTTGATCTCCTTCTGTACCTCAAATCCACAAATTATATAATTCCAAATTTTGCATGGGGAAATCTAATGCTGCATAGCATGTGTGCTATTGTCAAGTGTCATATCCACCTGCAATTTGCATATCATGAACTACACAACTCCAGCACAAAAGCTGGCACACCTTATTGCTGCAAAAACCTACAGATCTGAACTCTGTGAACAGCCTTAATTGTAGACGCAAACAACCACGGCTTTTCCACTGTCATTAGGAAAGTGAAAAGTGCCAAATAATTAAACTGAGACAGGGCAGATTTCAGAGGTGAGCTCTCTGCTCTGGAGGCCCAGGACCAGCCCACAGCTGCCGTGTTAAAGGGGCAGAGTCTGTGAGCATTCGAGCCCAAAGCTCCAGTGACACTGGGGCATTTCTTGGGAAGAGTGAAAAAGTAGAAAGTGATTAACTTTTGGGGTCCATTTTTCCACTGCTTAAGCTGAAAATCGGGAAAAAAAAAAAAAAAACAACCACAAAAGAACCCAGAATTTAACTCTCACACAGTGCAGTCTAAATGCAAATTCACAGTAAGGATTAACCTGTTCATCTCTTTCCAGCCACACCCAAAACAAGAGCTCTGGCAACTTGGATTTTGTCAGCTTGATCAAGCAGGGTTGATTTCCTGAAGCAATAATGAGATCCAGTACCAGAAAACAAGATCTTTGGCAGGAAAGCCCAGATGCATTTTTGGATTCAGTAAGAACACTATTAAGTTTGAAGAGGGTGTCAGGGGACTTGGGGTGACAAGGGAGCAGCAGAGACACCTTCACTGCAGCAACTCTGTGTGATCACACCCTGCCTGTGCATCTCCACCCTACAACTTCTGAATCCACAGGCTCATTTCAACCAAGTTGACAGAAGGGTCAAAAGTTCAAAGATAATCAAGTTCCTACACATTTTTTGAGCGTACCGTATCCAAAAAGAAAAGAAAAATCTTTTTACTGACCTTGGGAACACTTTCAGAATGACCTCATACCTTATCAGATATCAAAGAATCTGTAGTGATATGATTGAAAACACTCCAAATATAGAAAAAAGCTGGAGGACAAACAGCTTCTGGACATCAACATCAAGTAATAATAATATTATATAAATGCATGGCCAACCAGACTTTAACAGCTTCACTGAAACTACACATTTTGACATTTGTAAAAACTACTTAAGAGTAATTTACCTCAAAGCATAGAGGAAAGGAGATGAGAACAGTCAACATTCCTGATTCAGTTATTCAGGGCATTTGATCATCTTTAGTTTATATACTTAATAAAGGTTGCAAAACTTTATTACGTTCCCAGCATTACTCAGCTCCACCAGCATGACTCTGCATTTGTATTCCTGAACTACCCACATTAGGCATTCCAGATGGATTTTCCTTGTTTTCAGACTGCCTGCACTCACAATGCAAAATTCTGTGTTAACTTGAAGTATCCTCTCACACACTCATAAATATATGCATATTTATACCCACATAAAATCTAACTCTGCCACTTTAGTCTGTGACAGACTGTACAATAATTAGCATTGTCAATTACTAATTATACCATGGCCACAGCTACAGTTATGAAAATGCAGCAAAGTAACAGCTTTGATAATTTCAAAGAATTACACCTTTATTCTGTCGCATTAGAATATTCCTACTTTTATCTATTCTTATAAATGCAGAAAAGCAAGAACAATAGGTAACATTTTCAAAGCCAAATTTAAGGACACACTGTTCAGACCCCTTGCTGCTAAAAGAACGTCTCCCTCATTCTGCCTTTTTTTTAAAAAATCAGTTAAATATAAACAAATTAACTTCCTATGCATGTTGCTTCTGAGAGAATTACTTTTCATTTTTAGAGTGGTTTTCCATCACTACAAACCTTTTCCTTTCCCTTATGCACCAGCAAACATACTGATACAATTTAAAGGTCATGTTCTTTTCAAACTGACAGGGCCCTCCAAAATTTTGACGAGAGTCCCTCCAAGAATCACACCATACAAACGGAAAGGAATTAAGTAAAGCATCACTTGATGTAGGCTCAATCATGTGAACTGATTAGAAAATGTAACCATGGAGAGAGGTGATTCAAAGTGTGACGGACAACCTTTCAAAGAAAGGAGATGTCATGTTGATAATAATAAGCAAGTACCTGACATTGAAGGAGGGGGTGAACACAGAGGGTCAATAAAGATATAATTGCCTTCAGCTACTAAAAAAAAAAAAAACAACACAAAACAAACAACAAAAAAACCCCACAACAAAGCACAAACCAAAAATCCAAATCTCTTTTCTAACTTTGGTTTCTTCACTCACCAAGATAAATATTTAAAATGATCAGAGCATTTTGTCTGTGTAGTTCAAGTTAAGTTTTAGCCAAAAAATACTGAAAAATGTATTAATAACATTCCAGTTGCTTAGCTTGTTCTTTCACCCAGTAAAAAGGATACCTTGAAGTTCAAAGCCAAATATAAAGAGTTTGTCTTATAAGGTTATATTGATACATATTGATCTGCATTACAAGTTAGATCATATTTAAGAAAATAGGACTGGCTTTGGATTGTAATACCCACATCATTCAAAGAAATGCTACAAGCAAAAAGTAAATGTGCTTTTGAAAGATATGGCTCATCAGGGAGATGATGCACATTTTAAAGAGAGCAAGTCTAAATCTTGGAGGGAAACACAATAGGAGCTGGTTTAGGACAAAAAGATCTCTCCACAAAATAAAAGCAACAGTTACCACGTGTTCTCAACTTTAGAGGAATCTGCAGTCCAAAAGAATACCCCACCCTCCACCACATTTAATCAATATAAAACTCAGTTAAACTCAAGAAACAGGTAAAAAGTAATTGAAAAGTATCATATTCCTGTCCTCTTTTTGACAGTAAACAATATTTAACCTATTTTTAAAATTATTTATTTCTTTCATAGTTCTCTAACTGCTGGTCTTTCCTTTACCATCAGTTGCTATGATTTGTGGCATTCAAAACAGATCCAGCATGTCATGAACTATTATGGTAACAATTTAAAACCATTACATCCAAGATCATTTTAATGATAAGACCTGTCTTCTCTTGTCGATATTAAAATGCATATAATGTATATGAATAAATGGAATCTTAACTGATTTAGATACTATATTCTTATTGATGTCAAAGAGGTCAGTGAACACATCTAATGTTTTAGCCAACCATGGATTGAAGATTACACTTACATAAAAATAGACGTGGAGCCTTTCTCCTGTAGCACAAATTCAGCCCAAATTTGCACCAGGTAAGGTAACTTAAATAGTTCAGGCAAAATAATTCAGAGGTACAAGTCAAGTTCTCACTGGACAAATGCCCATTTCATCAAGAAAGTAATAAACCATGGCACCCATGACAAACTCTGATGCTATTTGCTTGACACAGTGCCTGTTCAAGGCTTGTCCATGTGTTGCAGATTGAAAGCTGCAGGACACAACCAAGGTGACACCCCAGTCATACAATCTACTGCCTGTCTTGGAGAGAAACAAGGTTTTACTGCAATCTAGGTCTTTTGCAATTGCTCCCTGGACTGCTGGCTAATGAGGTCAGACAGTACTGTCCATTCTAGACATATTCTTTCCAGGGTATCATCTCTCCAAGAGACATTCCATGAGGACATACCCTTAAATATGCCATCAAAGCAAATTATAATGATAGAATTTATTAACATTTTTTATGAGGCAAAAGGCATACTTCTAAGGAAACATGAAATAAAAATGAGACCAAACAGCAAATGAATTTCTGAAACTATGCAGTAGATGTTGTTATGCCACTGGAAAGCTTTTTTTACATGCAAGGACAAAAGCTGAGGTTAAGATTTGCAGACACCCCTGACCAGAGATCTTAACCAGACCTCCTGTTTTTAGCAACCAAAAGCCTCCCCACACAAAGCGAGTGATCATGTCTCTGCAGACACATCTGTATGGGAGACTGACTTTCCTTCTTTCTCTTTTAGTTCCATACCTCTGACCACTTTCTTTCTAAAAAGAAAAGCTGAGACTGAGATCACTTAAATCAGTAGATGAATACCACAGTTCCTCAAGTTGCACAATGGGTGGTGGCCCAGAGGGGCTCAGTTGTCTTTAATGCAATTTACACTCTGAAAAACAGTGACCATTGGGTTTGTGGCCAACACTGGGCAACTCCATACTTGATAGAAAATATAGAGACACAACCTGCAGCAGCCTCCACTGGGGGAGGTCAGGAGTGAAGTCAGAAAGCAAAAGACTAAAAAGGAGCAAGACAGTGGAGAAAGGACATAGGATTTATAATACAAAGAAATTAACAATCAGAAAGGCATGACACAGGAATTTTTGGCTGTAGTGTCAGAGAGGGGTAACAGGCAAAAGATGGAAGAAAGAATTGCTCACCCTCTGTTCAGGCACACGGCCATGGCACTGGTCATAGGCTGTACCTACACCAGCATCTCAGTCCAGAACAGTGGTACAGCTTTGGGTGAATTTATTCCCTCTTATTGTACTTGGCTTTGTTAATAAAACTGTTTTGATGACCTGATTCCAGATTCCTTTTGTAGGCCAAAAAAAAAAAAAAAAACAGAAGCTCTACCAGATGTGTACCAGATGTGCTCCATTAGTCAATGTAAGTAAAAGGTGCAAATCAACAACTGTTTCTCAGTCATCCCCAAATGCAGACAGGATGGGGACGTTTGGTTGCAGTGGCCACACTAACCATGGTCTAAAGTAAAAAATCTCAAAACATACTTACTGTAGATATGAAGCCTCAGCACAAATAAATTTAAATTGATGCATTTATAAGGAGCTCGATTCCTTGCCAATGAAGAGAGTGTCTTAGAAAACTTAGGTGAAATTGAGATTTCAACCTCTGTCAGAGGAAGGTGACATGCTTTTGGACATTGTTCCTTGAGCATGTGCCGGATGACAAAATCATTTGGAACATGAGATCTTATTTTCAAATTACATGTTTAATCATCTTCCTCACAGAAGATTAAATTCTGATGCAAATGGAAGGGGATGGAGCCATCCCATCACTGCCTGATGTTCCCTGCTAAAGAGAATGGGAAGGGCAAAATGCAAAAAAAGAAGCCAAGCATTTAAGGGAGAAGACATAAAAGCAAAACCCAGGGGTTGCAAAATCCACATGAACTAAACCCATGACTCAAATTAGTATAATTGAAAACCATTAAGCTCAGCTCTGTTCAAGTAAAAATTAACTTTATAGTGACTATCATTATAAACTATTGCTTCATCAGGAAAATACATCATGGTTATATTTTATAATTTTTATCCTCTCTTCCATGTAGCTGCTAGAAGGCAGTTACAATGAGAACTGGGTCTTTCCAAAGTTGTTAACAAGACACATTCCTTTTGGTTCATGGCTAGTATTATGAGAGTTTCTGTCTTATGTCACTATTTCTGACACATGCTGGAGACAGAACATCTTGGCTCGAAAAATACTGGACCATCATTTTATGGGAAGAGACTTTCTAGACCACAGAAGCTGATAGATTTACAACTGACAACACAGAGGTAATGATAACCTACCCTTACACAGCCCAGAGTCTTACATACTGTAAACTCAATTAGCAATTCTTTTATCTTCACCCAGAACAGATAGATTGAAAATTGCAGATTGAGGGCTTTTCTCATATAGCTCTGACCACAAGGATAAATACTGCCTTGCTTCAGCAACATAATTCTTAGCCCGCTCATTTTTCATCCAGTTCAAGTTGTTTGATTCTAGGAGTCCATATTCCAGGCAGGCAGAGCACTCATTTATGAACACAACGCAGGCAAACGTGCATTTGTTGGAGATGAAAGGCATGAGAGTTGCCCATAATTTTGCCACAAATAAACTCCTCCTTTGGTTTATGCTACATCATACCCTTCTACATGAATAGTTTTGATAAAGACCTGTTACTCCCTTTTCTTTCACTATACACAGTGTGGATACATTAGATAAACACTTTTATATGTTCCCGTCAAGGAGAAATATCCCACACAACGAAGCAGACCTTGTGAAATAACATTTCACTTATCTGTTATGTCTTTCTGAACCTTCCCTAAGAACTATAACTCTCTAATCCCAGTATGCAGCTGCATATAGGCTTGCTGCAAGAAATTTCTCTTCTCAAAGACCAGCAAACAAATGCAGACACACAGGTGAGGAAGGTTTGAACAGCAATATGTGCATTATTTTATAACTTCTTTTTCTTTCTTTTTTGTTACAGATAAAAGAGTTATTTTAATAACAGGCAATTTACAAGCAGACACGGAATTTGAAGAGGTCTTCAAAATACTTTGGAGAAATAGATCATATACTCTAAGCCAAAAGTATATATCACTTTTATCTATTAGGGTTTTTTACATTTTTACTGGGTCTCAGTGATTTACTAGTATAAAATAAAACACAGAGCTATACTCTAGTTACAAAAACACGGCCAATATGAGAACAGAGAGAGCAGTAAAGTTTGAAACTACAGTGAATGCAGGGGATTTGAGCTAACACAGTACAACAATGAAGTTATTTTTCCAAACTTACCCGTATGCTTGCAATAAATATGATAATCAAGTAAATTAAAAACCTGTTGCATTTACACACTTCTGTCCACACTTGTCAATCATTTTTCAACAGCAAATATTTCAGAGCAGTGGTTATAACCTCTGCTAAGAGAAAAGAACAGCCTGTTTTGGTGAAATAAAGTTGACATTTAATTTACTCTTGTAATTTAAGTTGCTCATTCATTGCTCTTGTATGCTGACAGATAAGATTCCTTTAATGTTCTTGAGCAAAACAATAAATACAGTGTAGTTAAATTTTAGATGTGGAAACATTATGCTTTGTCTTGACAGCACCACAGTTAGGCATAAAGTTATAATGTTCAAATAGTCTCTTCTGAGACTCCCTGTGTCATAAAACATGTAGTCTTTCAAAGTGTGTATGTATCTGTCGTTTGATTATTCCTGGAATCAGAAATAGATAGATGCATATCCTGATTCTTCACCTAAAGATTTGAATTTATCTCTCCTTCAGCTCCAGCTCCATGCTGTGAATAGACACAGGTCCATCTGATCAAACAGGAAACTTTCCCCAGCACAATTTCTGTGATTAGGAGCCAGGTCAGGTAATAATTCTGCCTGCTCATCCAGGAGCATCCCTGTCACCACAGCCCCACCAGCTCAGGCTGTCACTGCTGGGACTGAGGGACCCTCACAGGGTGGCTCCAGTGCCCCAGCAGGTCCCACTGGGCTCCACACACCCAGAGAACAGGCTTCCTAAAGGTTTCCTCCCCACCAGCTCAACCCCAGTTCACCACAGCAGAGTCTCAGACCTCTGGATCCTTTAAACAATGGAGTGACAGAGCAGCAACGAGAAACAGCCCAAGCTGGTGCCCCCGAGGAGGGACCCCAAAAAGGAACTGCTGGGCTTTTATCCCCTTGCAGTCTAAAGCTCTGTGGTCTGGGATCTCCCTGCTCAGCTCCTGTGCTGGCTCTGGTGTCCCTCCCCAGCTGTGCCAGGGTCCCTGGGCCCTTTGGCACCCAGAGGGTTGGCAGCTCACAGGCCCTCGCCGGGGCCCACACCCACGCTCCACCTGCTCACAGTGGATTCCTCAACAGCTGGTGGGTTGGGACTTTTTGGGGGGTTGTGCTGCTGTTGGGGTTTTGGTTTTTCCAATAAAAGCATCAGTTCAGAGAACTCATTTCAAGAAAACTAAATTCATTGCTTACAGGGCAACTTCTCCTTTTGGCCCTACTAAATCCCTTCACCCAGTTGTCTGGGAGTTATTTCTCTGATAACAAAGAAACTGCTACATCCATCACATGGGTATGAAGTGGATCATGCTCATTTTGGGTACATGAAATGGGTCCAGTTCAGCTCCAAAACTTCATCTGCAAATACATCTATTTTTTGGCGCATTAAAGATCTAATGTATCCATTGTTTCTTGTTTAGCCCAAGAGATTAAGATCTTCACATTCCATAATCATTACAGGTAATATCTCCCATTTCCTACATTCTTGAACAGTAATTGTCTAATATCTACATTTGGCAGATTTGTCTTGAAATAAAATTGCATATTTAAAAATGGACCAGTATGATGAAAATACGTTCAGTGATGTGGAAGCTACAAAGAAAACCCCAGATGGCTCAGACAATAATAAGATATAATATTAAATTTAGACCTTTCATCAAATGTCTTCGAATTCATACTAAGGTCTCTTTTCAGCTTTGTACTTTCCTCTTATTTTAAATGTTAATGGATTATCAAAATCATCAAATTCTGTCATATAATCCAGAATGTCTGCTTTTTTAACCACAGAAAATGAACTGCACAATTTCTGTACAGACAGAACACTATATCAAATTGATCTGCAAAGAAGCAGACACCCTCAGCAACTACTGCACAGGTACATATTAATTTCATGGTGCATTATTAGGACAGATATCTCAGCACGTTCATGATGGCCCTATTACTACGTCCTCATTCTCTAAAAGCCATTGTGCTTACATAATCTGTTATTCAAACCTCTGCAGACTCCTGAGCAAAGGAGCAAGGGGTGCTCTCAATCATCATAGCACACACTGAGGTGCTCAAACCACCATCAACACCCAAAGATGAAATCACCGAGGCAGGAGCTCACAGAGTGCTGCTGCCTGCTGCAGAATAGAATTAATTTCTTAGTATTTTTTCCTGTGGAAACGCTAGTCCAAAAAAGGTGTCATTGCAAAAGGAAAGTGTTCATAAGCAGCAGTGCATTTCTGCTTTAAACACCATGGTTGAAAGAGGGCATCAAGCTCAGTGAAAGCAGAATTGCACTTGGAGAAAATCATGGGAAGCAAGCACAAGAGGAGGAGTGTGTGGTATGTGAAAGGAGCTTGTTCCATCCAAATTTAAGGGGAAAACAGAATAAGCATCCTAACATTTCACAGGAAAGAGGAAAAAGAAAAAACTGTCATTCTCTATGGCTCAGATATTTTGTGTTTTTATGAGACCCCTGGGTTGCAGAGTCCATAGTGGTCAGCAGGCAGGCTCAGTAGTTTCTGTGGATTTCCTCAGATTAGCACATGGATCATGCATGTAAAGGGGAAACTTGGCTCGTGCTGGGTGATAACATGGACTGCTGAACCAGTGCTTCAGAGCTATGAATAGACACAAGCAAACTGAGCAGGACTGGGTATTCTGCCAGCATTCCTTGCCCTTGAGTTCTTCCTACCAAAACCTATATCCCACACCCAGTAAACAAAGGCAATCAGATGTCCTGCAGCAAACTACAGCCTTCAGAAACCATGTTTGTGTCTGAAGTCTGAACCAAACTCTGAATGATCAAGAGTCTGCAAGAATAAGAGGAAGAGCTCAAAAAGACATGAATTTTTTTTGTGCAGAAGTCAATGGTTGGTTGGCTAAAAAAGAAAGCAGTTATCTTTAACTAAGTTATCCTCAGAGCTGCTATAATTCACCTTCAACATCCAGAGAACACTACAAGGCAATTTCCTCCCCCTGTTTAACCAAGACTCCCCTAAAAGATAATATTATTGCTAGTTCAAGATTCCTTAAACATACTTTGTTGCCACTAAAATATTACATAGTAAGAAATACTGCAAAAAGTTGTAGGTTTTAAATTAGAGACATAGGTCTCAGTTCTGAATAGTAATTACTTATAGTTTGGTATAAAGAAAAGAAATAGAAAACAAATTATTTTTGAACAATAGAAGAAATCCTCTCTATTTCATCATAAACATTCAATTTTCTTCATGAGAGACAGTATGTCTCTCCCTGAAAGGGGAAATTTCCCACTCTGCTAGAGGAATACTAGGACACCAAGGAGGCTCTACCAAATCCTGCAAGTTTCAACAATAGCAAAAACAAACAAATAAATAAATGGATAGATAAAAAGGGAATAGATTCCCAAAGGGAATCTTCCTTGCTCAGCATCTAAAGACTAGACCAAGAGGAAAGCATTAAGACAAAACTCGAAGAGTAGAAAATATGGCAACTCTGTATCTCTGCATCTGTTTTCTACTAATTTTTGCCTCGTGAAAAGGCAAGGTTTAAACAGCAAATAGAGACACAAACTCTGTTCAATAATGTCTCCATTTTCATGATCAACATTTCTACCACAGACTCAAAATACAAACTTTCTTATTGGGCCAGCCCAAAGTAAATCATACCTGTTAACCCTTTTAATGCCACCCATGACTGCCAGGAGCGCAGAGATACAGTTATGAAACTCAGACTTGCTATCTGGGAAATATCTTATCCTTCTTTTATCTGCTAAATCTCAATCTGAAAATGCAGCATTTTCAATTAAAGTAGAATATAAAGCATATAAAACATAGGCTAATGCCTGAATTTGAAATGCACCATGTGCCCTAAGGCACTGTATCATAATTCAGCCTTGCTTTCGTTCTGGCTAAACATGTACCCACCAACAATAAAGGCAGGCTCTGCTTTGTCACACAGGTGGAATCCTTGTCTCTCCACTCTCTTTGATTTGATCTCTCCTACTTCAAAGCTGGCATATTGCAAAACTTTTTTGCAAAGTTTACACAGACTTGAACTTCATTGCAGCGTGACCTTATAACTACAACAGCTCTGAGCTCCTTGAGACATTGATCATGTCTACATGGATGTTTGTACAATACCCACTGTAACAGGGCATTGTCTAAGGCTGGGGACTCTGGGCAATATTGTAACATAAATATTAAATAATAATAAAGTTCTGTCAAGGCAGTGATCTGTGAACTACAGCAGGTTCACGTGATCATGTATTATGGCTCAAAGGCAGCCCTCAGCAGCCATCATATAAAATCTCTATGGTCTAAAAAGTACTTAAACAATGATTTACACACAAGTCATAAAATTAATAGGAATTACATGTATTCCAAACTTGTACATACACCAAAATTTATATTTGTGCTGTAGTTAAGAAACTTCAAGGGCTCATTTTTTCTTTGTTCTTACAAAAACTATTTCTGTTTCAAACTCTGAAAATGCTCAGAGATTCATATATATGCTAATAAAATACAAATAAATAACAGGGTATCAAAACATTGAAATAGATTTTGATAAAACTTGGAAATACACTCTGCATTAACAGACAAGTATAATTAGAAATTAGTTCAAAGTAGTAAGAGAGTTCCACATGAAGATTCTCAAAATAGGGCTAAAATTGATTTTCCAGTTCATCCATTCCTAGTCAATAATTTTCACCCATGCCACAAGAGCTGCATGGTGTGTTCTAATATTCCTTTCTGGGAAAAAAAGCAAGTTGAGCTGCATCACTTGGAAAATTGAGTTTTCGCAGAGAGGTAACAAACAAAAAGTGAAGAAAAAAGAAAATTACAAAATTGAATTCACAAAAACGCTTATTTGGATATCTCATTAATGAACGGGGGGAAAAAAAAGAAAAGAAAAAACGAGATAAAATACCCAGAAGCACACAGCAAAGTGTAAAACGAAATGTAAAACAAAAGCTTAATACATATCTGTCTTTCACTTGGCTATGATGAGCCTTGTATATTTAAATGGAAACAAGACCTACTACAAAGCAAGTGAAAAACCATTCACTAAAACAGCCAAATGTGCCATTAGCCCTTTATAAGACTAAGCCAATTATGGCTAAACCTGCTGTGTTTTTATTTTCATGCTACTTCAGTTAAGCATGGACAATTTAAATGGCATTGGAATGGGGGGGTTACATACTTCCCAAGTCAACTGAGGTACACCCCACTTTTTCCCCAGTGTAAATTCCAGGGGTAGGTGTCATGCAGGGATTTATACTCCTTATATGCAAAAGGACTCAAATATAAATAAATAATTTTTAAAGTCACTTTCAAAAGACCACATAGTTACCAAAGTGATACATATAACCTAATTAAAGGTATATCTAGTTATCAGTAAAAGAAAAAAAAAAGACCTGTTTCTAAGAGATACTTAACACAGATACATGAGAAACACATGAAACTAGACAGTTAAAAACTCTCGTGTAACTAATTAAAAGAATAAATTAAGTTCTAATTAGCTTAAAATCTGAGCAACTCACCTGAGAAATTTAAAGAAGGCTAAAGGCAAACCTAGATTTTTTAACAGAAGTATGCTAAAGACCACATACTGAAAGAGAAAAAAAAAATCAAATGTTTTAGATGTTTTATCTGGTGAGGAAAAGAAACAGCCTCTCTAAAACATGCTCTGAAAAAGCAGTAGATGCTAAATGTATTTAGGCTGAAAGAGCTTCTCTATTTCATATGTTTCTATCATCATTAGGTATTTTTTATTTTTTCCTTATTGCTGAAAATAAAAAGTTACTTCTGCTGACATTAAAAGCTTGATTTTAGAAACTATTTAATGCACTCTAAGAATACTGTTAAAAGACAGTGGCATGCTGATGTGAGTTGTACAAAGGTCAGTGATTTGGAGGCTCTTTCAGACAATTTGCCAGGATTTTGGCATTTTGTAAGCACACATAGGACAGCTCTCCAGCAAGCTGACCTTGACAGTGAATTGGATAAATAAACCTTCAATTTACCCCCTCCAGCTCGATGCTAGCCCAGCTGATCCCTCTGGAGCCTTCACCTGTCCATATCGTTCAACTGCCTGCAACTTCCGACTGACGAACATCCGCGGCTTTGCAGGTCCTGTGACAAACACCATCTAAAAGATAAGGCTTCTGAAAAGTCAAAGTCAATAGTGTTTCCATTGAAAATTTAATGCTGCTTCCATCTTTACCCATCATTCTTCCTACTGTTGCATGTATCCCAGGAGGCACTTCAAGCAAAAGCACTACTCCATAACAGGTAATGACGTGGCATTTAATGATACTGTCCAAAGTGATCCAAGCCCATGGAAAGTAATGTGCACTCATGTACCAGATAAGCACAGCTGAATGTACTAGAACAGCAGTATCTCTCACTGCTCTGTCACTAGATACAATGTGACATATGCTCTGCCATTGTACCTGGCTTTTCCTTTTACTTCACCATCAGAGGAAAAGAGCATTTTCAGATACAGAGCACCAAAGTGTTAAGGGAATTCAGTAAAAGGTAGGATGGCAACATATCCGTAATTAAGTATTCACAGCCTCTTTAATACTTCAGTGCTCTTGGATTCGCTACTAAAATCTGTGAATTATACCTCATTGAAGAATGTCCTTAATCGACTCTGACATGTTTTATTGGAGGCAGAAAAAATGTTTCAGTATGATAGATAAGGTTAAAAATGTTACTACTCTGATCATTTACTCTAGTGCCTTGCAAAAAACTCCAAAGCCAAAAACCATTTACATCATTCATCTGATGCAATGGAGAAAAAAAAGCGTTATCTGACAGCCCATTTTAGCTGATGGGACAAAGTGCACATTTTCAATTTTCTGACAAAGTTATGTTGTTTATGTAGATAAGAAAAAGAAGAAGAGAGAAAAAACCCCCGCGACTGTAACATTTCTACCGCATGCCATAAGGATTTGAAATTCGAGTTAAACAGCAAAGTACCTTGAGACCATGCAGAGCAGAGCATGACAAACAAAAATCATTTTTATGGTTTCAAACCAAATAACACATTACATGTTCTCAGCTCTAATAGCAGCGCGGGGTGCTGAGGCAGCCCCAGAACGTTGCAGCAGAGCTCAGCGTGACATCTCAATGCGCGTGCGGGAGCCCTGCTCGCGCTGCTGCGGGACCGCGAGGCAGCTCAGTAAAAAGCTGCCGAAATATTTTTAAGTAAACACTTTAACCGAGCTTTTCTCGTATTAATTTTGATGCTCTCCAGATATCAATGGATTCTGCTCGTACAACTCACTGCAAAAGGGACGAACAGGCATCTCATACATATTCAATTTCTATTATTGGTTTTGGGAGAGTGATCCATGACTACGTGGGAAAGTTAGCAAAGAAAAGAAATTGTTTAAACTCACCACCAGAGACTTCTCCATGGAGCAACATGACACTGGCAGAAAGAGAAGGCTATGAACTAATATTCCTCAGGACAGGGCACATTAAGTTTTCAGATAAATAACCTTTACATTTAAAACTTACATGGATAGGCTTCACAAGAGATAGTATGGTTTAACAGTCCCTGTTTTGCTTTTTCATCACCAAAAAAATGCATTTCCTTTTTGTTCATGCCAATAAAGCAAAATTACTAGAAGTATTTTTACTAACTGTGTAACTGACAAGATTATTATTTCAGCACAAATTAGGGAGAAAGAGTGTTTACCACTAAAGTAAAGTAATCCCATTCCAGTTCATTTTGCTACTCATAGCCCTAAAGGTAAGCACACGTTTACAGAACTGGCTCAATTACCTCAGGCTTTGTGGTACACACCTAAATTACTAAGACATCTATGAGTTGGACCATTACCCATTAGAAACCAAAATGAAAACTTTCAAATAATTGGCTAAGACCCTTATTCTACAGCATGGACAAGGCTTTAAATTAGTACCAGATGCTGGATTTTGTTCTTTAAACAACAGTTCTAAGGACAGAGAAAGATCCATCTTCCAAGACTACTCCTGCCTGCAGACAATATGACCCATTTTAATGAGGCTGCTGAATGCTTTATGAGCAATTTCATCCACTAGTTACTATATTCTGGCACCAAAATTGAAATATTCATTTTAAATCTTGCCATTAGGACAGTATTGCTTTCTGCCAAATTTCCAATGCCAATTCTTGCATTCAATTGTGATTGAGTGTTTCTCCAGAACCAAACAGATAACAGCAAGGTCTGCCCATGCATCCTGTGTCACAACCAGCTCATTAAGCTCCCTGTACCCATAGACACTGTTTGGAAAAGAGACACTGGGAAAATAGTTTTCCATGACCCACTTATATCCATGCTACCCCTATCAGCTACCTATATCTCTGCTAATGTATTTAATCATAGAAATCTTTCAGAATAGAACAGTCTCATCTCTGAGACACAGAGAAGGAGAATGGAGTACTCGGGGTTTTTTCAAAATTTTGAGGAAAAATATGGCTGCATGCTCAGGAAAATGTAAAGAATACATGGTATAAGTACATTTGCATGTCACACTAGGGTCTGTCAGTCACAGACTTGTTTTACTGTAATACCATACACAGACCTGTGACGTGGCAAAAATATCAAAAAAGGCTATTTTTTAAAACTATGATTTTAAAAGAACACATAAAAAAGGACATTTTTTGAAAACTAAGGCTTGAAAAGCACACATGAATTTGGGAAATATGAAAAAAGCTTTCCTACTTGAAGTTTTTTCCTTGAAGTGCTTTAGAAGACCAGTTGCCACCCATGAGAATGCTGCATAGATATTTTCAGTGTTGAGACTGTGGCCATGGGAGATACCAGGGACCACAGCCAACCAAAAGTTCTCCAAATTAACTGTGGAGAGCAAAGCAAGAGGGTCTTTCCTTCCTCTCTCTCTCCTCTTCTCTGGGAAAAAAAACCCAACAGACTTGTAAGTGAGGACAAAAAGAAAAAAAAATCAAAACAAAAACCCTTCTCCATAGTAAATAATAAGTTGAAGAACACAGAATCAGTCAGAATTCATGATCTGGAGCTACTTAGAAAATTGCATGAAAACATACCACAAAGTTACAATTAACACCAGAATATTTGACTTGAAACTTTTATATTCTTGATGAATGAATCTTCACATATGATTTTTTTTCACAGAAATTAATATATCATCTCTGTCAATGCATCACTGCCTTGCATGGAGAAGTTCACTCTTTTGTGCTTCAGTTTTTTGAATCCTTTCTTTGCCTTCGAAATATTTTTTTGTTTTTGATTTATAATAATGGCTTCACTTTTGTACATTGTAGGGCTCAGGAGGAAGAAGGGAGGAGGGAAAGAAAGAAAGAAAATGTACTTTCCTTGCTATTAATTTTCAGACTGCTTTTTTTATTTAAAGTAAGATGTTTTGTTTCCCAGGCAGTATGCATGCCTTGCTCTATGAAGTGCGAGGTGCAATTGCTGCCCTAGCTCTGTGTGTGGCTGTGGCCTTAGAAGTCAAGGATAAAAGAAACAAAACATTTTTTTTTTAATTCCGAAGTGAAAAATCCATTTGATTTCTTTTTGTTTATTGCTGCATTACTTAGGTAATTGCTTGAGTTGAGTCAGACTGACGGCAGGGCTCTGGACCCTCTGACTCCAATCCTTTTGCTTTATTTATTAGTCTCACTTATTAAAAGAATGTCTTGGCTTATATGATGGGTACTATTCAAGCAGAAGTTAAATCACTTATATTTGCAATCTAAGTCACTGACTCACAAAGGCTGAGTATACCATGCTAAGCATGCACAAAAATGCTCTAAACCACGAAAATCATAAGCTCAACCCTAAAAAATGATTGTTCAAAAAGGTCTGTGAAGACTTGTAAAACATTTAAATGAACCAAGCCATAGCAACTTGTACACAAAAGTCATTCCACACAAAAAACCAGAGCATGGACAGATATAAAACGTGGCCATGCTTGAGCAGCTCACGTGCAATATAACCTAATTTATACACTGAAACCTAGGCAAAATTTAGCTTATCCTCTGCCTCTCAGAATGATCCAAAGACCTACTAGTTTAAACAGCACTGTTTTTTCAGTATTTTCTAACATTCTTAATAGACATCAAGCTCCTGAGGTGTTCCATTATGTGGTGATCTGTGCAAAAGTAGAGCTATTTCACCATCTGTTACCTCAAATGGTGCTGATGTCCTTTTCTAAAACTCATGATGGCTAACAATGGAATCTTCCATGATAACATTAGATTACAAGACAAGTTACAAAAGGAAAGGACTTCAGCCATTTTTTAAATTTTCATTGATGTTTTAACCTGATGGCCCAGGAAAAAACTACACACACAGAACACTAAAGTGATTCATATGTCCAAACCTTTAACCCTGTCATAAAATTTTCCTTTCTTTTCATTGCTAATATCCAATGTGTTTGTTTGAATAAACTATTCACATCCTCAACAACTTCAAAGACAAAGGAGTTGCGGTTACTGCCATGTAGTGAAAAACAAGGTTGAAGAAAGATGTTCACATGTCCTTTCTGTCTTTGCCATATTTCTAGGAATAGCGTCTTCACTCCAATTTTTCCCACTTTTAGTGTTTCTCTTTCAGTCCTGTCCTGTTACACGTGGCCCTGGCATGAAGTGAGGTGCATTCCTGTAAGCCATTAGGGATATTCTTAGTGCAGGTTTTTTCCAGCCTATTAGTTTTTGTGCTAGTGCTGTGCTGGTTGCCTTTAGCAATGCACTGTTTGGGTGTATGACTCCTGTATTTGCTGGAGGCCACAGCAGTATCAGTGTTCTGTGTCGTTTCCATTTTGTCTCAGGCAGCCCTTGCACTCACTTGAAATAAGTGTGCCCTTTTGCCACTGACAATTGAGAATGTTGGTCCCTATTATGTGAAAACATGATCCTCCTAGATGTTTAAAGCCAGTAAACTAAATGTTTATTGGGAAAGCATGAAAGGAAGTGAGAGCCTGAGTGAGTTTCATGAGCTCTGTTATTAAACAGTGGTGTAGTTTATCAAGGTGAGTTAATCCAAGACCTTCTCTGTTATTTTCAGATAATTTTCACCAGGCTGCCAGGAGAACATCCCAGGAATTTTTCTACAGCCCTTTTGCTTCATTATGGAATTGCTCAGTATTATCACACTCTTGATTTCACTTTCCTGCTTTGCTAATGTCCCCCAAACATCTCTCATAAAGCAAATCTCTCAATTTATACTTCCAAACTTCACAGCACCAATTTTCTCCCCTCTCAACAATTAAATCCTCCTGAAATATTCATTTCCACTTGCACTGAGTGGTGTAGCATTTTCTAGTCTGCTCCCAGGCCCCAACCCAGATTATTTCCTCAGTACCACTAACTCTTCATCAGTTGCCTCTTTCTCTTTTGGCTTCTCCTGCTGTCATTTCACACTTGATTGCCTTCTCTCTAGCATCTCATATAATGGATATTCTTCTGCTATATTTCATTTTACTTCTTCTACATTTTAGGATAATAAGAAAGGAGCATCAGCTGCTCACTGTCCAGTAAGCGTGTCTTGTACCCTGAAATTATCTCTACACTGTCCACAATCCTGGCAGAGGCCCCCAGCCCTGACACTGACCTACAGCCTGAAATGGTCATCTGCCCACCTGAAGTCAGTGATAGATAAGATATGGACAAAACTTGTTCAGTTACACCACCAAAGGATTGCTCTGCTTTTCTCAAAATATCTTCTTTGTGCCAGCTCACTGGTCTTGCAAGTATATTGAAAATTTCTAAATGTGTTACCTTCAAACTCCAATTACCATAATTTCATCTCATAATTAATAAAGTAAAAGTAGAAGCAGTATTGCTTCTGATTTACATAATTAGTATAAAACCCATGCATGGCTCAAACAAAACGATGCAACCAAATTTTGAAACTTGATAGCATAAACCTAAGACCTTTAATCTATAATTAAATTTAAGATAGTCTGATTTTAAGGACATTGTATATTTTCATAACAGGTGTAAAATTTATGTGGACAAAAAATCTATTAAAATACTGAGATACTACTGGAATAGAAACAAAATGTTCCTTACCCAAGTGTGACCATTTCCATTGGAAATGCACATACAGAGCATTAATTAAATCCTCCTTTAGCATGACAATTCCAAAAGAGAAAGCTTTGAAGAGAGGCTTCACAGGCTTTTCCTGAAAAAGAAAACAGGGAAAATAAAAAGTAAGTATATAAATAAATAAATTCTAACCAGACTCTTGCAAAACTGTAGAAGCCATTTTGACCACCTGGTCTCTAGAATGGATCCCAGGAAAACCAGGTGTGGGCAAATGTTCAATTTATGAAGAACTCTCCAAAAAAGCCTTTCAGAGGACACAGCTAAATATCTGTGGCCATAGTGACACAGTGAAAACTGATCTGATGTCACTCTTCTTGTCTATTTAAGGCTATCTAAAGTTATACTGCTTTTGAGAGGGGACCATGGCCTTACTGCTGATGAGGGATTTAATACTGGGGGTATTTTTTGCACAATGCAAGATTTTCACAGGAGGATTGTATCACACTTTTACAAACCTAAAATGGCAATGGAAATTCAGTATCAAAAAAGTGCATTTCAATCCTAAAAAAGCATTATTTGAAACCACTAGTCATTATCACATCCAAAATATTTTATTTCTATTATAAAGAAACTTTAAAATTGAGTCATTTACTCCTAACTTTCTTCACAGTGACAGCACCCAAATTTCTCTTCAAAATTACAGATGCCGAGTTACCACAGAATCCTTATTATTTTAATGTTACAATAACACAGATGATAGTTTTCTTAGCAGAAAGATAAAGAGATTACTGAATTCTAAACCTGAGATGGAAACAAATTTCTTACTTTAAATTGTGTCACCCTCACTCCACAGAAAGAGTGATTATGATCTGCAAGGGGGGGCAGTAAAGCCCTCCAGAAGCAAGCCTTTCATAACTTCACCATTTTTCACAGGCAAGTATAATTACAGTTTTGCATAACCATCTAATGAGAGGAAGTCCTTTCTTGCAGTGTTAATAAAGGACCTTGCATAACATGTTAACAAAGCAATGGCACTCTATGTAGGTAATGTCATTGTGTAATTAGCATGCTCATAAGATGACTTAAGATTACAGTTTATCTGAATCTAATAACTGCCTATCAGCTGCTTTACCATTCTGTCTTTTTCAATATATCTTTCCTCATGAATGGTTTGAGTATCCACCCGCTCTGTGCAGAAGCACAGAGGGAATAAAACAAGCCAGTAACAAAACAGAAACAAAAAAAAATTAGTTTGGGAGCAAAGAAATGAATCAACATGGAAAGGAACCCAGCTTTTTTACGTACTTAGACATGTATTTTAGGACATGGTATCACAAATATCAGTCTTTGCTATTCATTTCTAGATGGTACAACATTTGAAATGATATGAGAAATGCTACTGGAAATTATACTGGTTTCTTCATACATGGTATAAAAGTGGAGAGTGGGTAGAACTGGACAGTTCTCTAAGCCACTTAACAACACTACCCTTGGTTGGAACACTCAAATTCATTATTTACCAGCAGCCAGCATCAAGTCCTGGTTGCTTCTCCTCTCCTGTAGCGAGACACTCACAGGCGGGTAAAGCAGAATTCACCAGTCGGTAGCACAGCTGGACTAGAATCACCTTCCAGTTTCCAGTTCTGCAACTTGGACTTCAAAAAGTCACAATAAAGAAATAACCAGAAGTGCAAGAACTCAGCTTGGAACAATGTAATGTTGATACACGGGCCACCATAGAGAAAATCTCTTTCTATCACTTTTTCTCTGTCAGACTCAAGAAAGAAAGCCAAGGGAAGGCAAAAGTAGAGAATGATCAAGGATAAGTTTTGGCTTGGCATGTTCATAATGTGTAAGTTTCAGAGCCGGAAGGGAGAGAAGTCACAGTTTTGGGACCACAAATATTCAAGCTCCTGAGAACACTGAGGATCTCAATGAAGACAGAAATTAGGCAAAGACCACTCTACGCCTCCCAACTTAAAAACCATTACAAAATAACAAAAAAAATGACACGTAAATTTTTCCTTTAAAAGAAAACCAAAAAATCGCATCTCCCTGAAGTAGTAACTGTAAAACAAATTAAGACATTTCCAAGTATTTGCTAACCTACTTACAGGCATCATTGCTCCCTTGGGCCTTTGTAGCCTTACACCTTCCTTAACGGACTAGCTGAATAGGTAAATGGGTTATATCAGGCCAGGAAATCAATGTGTATACTGTGTTCTCAGCCCCAGATGAGCTTGTCGAAGCCATTTTATTATAGCTGGAGGAGCTGTATTGATCCCCCCGTTAACTACTCGGAGGTGCCGCGCAATCCGATGAAGATGCGTCCCGCCGTCCATCCAAATGCTCTCTCCCCTCAATAGCCCTAACAGAGTTAAGTGTGTGCAGATTGAATTAATTTAATGTTTGCTTAATCAAAACTGACCACGCTGGAGCCTAAATTCTATTAATTACTAAAGGAATCACGCTAATGCTGTAACATGACGTTAGGCTGGAAAGGGCTTTATTTTACTATGAGAAGAGGGAAGAAGGGTCATAGGGAGAATGGGGGGGAAAAGTCAAGAGTTGTTTCACAAAAATATTTTTTATTTCACATTTCCCAAACTGAGAGAGTTCAGACTTGCTTACTTTTTTCCTGAAATGGGGCTACTGTCAGCCAGCAAAATCTCTTTTTAGTGAATTGACAGGCACAGCAAGTTAACTTCATACTTGATGATGAGAAAGAAAGAAGTTGCAACATCATCCAGATTTATTTATGCAACAAAAAGTCTTCTCTTGAATGAAAACAGATGCAACTTCTCTAATTTCTTATTTCCATTTAGTCCTAAGGTTAGTATAATGGTTTTCTTAAAGACAGAAGTAATTCCTTCTTCACTGTCTAATAAGAAAAAAAAGTTTGCCAGATTTCCCACACATGACAGCAATGGGCTACAAGTAAACAGAGAAAGTAAATTAAACAAGTACTGTTTGCCACTAACTAAACGATTTTCAACAATATTATCTGGGCATCAGCCAGTGCATGTATTGGGTTCAAATGCTCATGGAAAATTTAGCAGAGAAGCACAGGTAAGATTTTCAGGTAACATTTCCCTCGGAAAAGCTTTAAAAACAAGGATAAGGGCATAGTATTTTTTTTCTATCAGGTGTCCCTGATCATTTAAAAATCCATCACATTAAGTATTTCACAGAGGGAATGTCTCCCTTTAGTTGTTGGTTTGTTTTTTCTTTTTTCTTTTTTTCCCAAAAGTAGTTATTTCATACAGAACTTCATGGTACTGCATTTTCTTAAGCTGATTTTGCTGTTGAATTATCTGTCTTCATTTGCAACACCAGGTGAGTTTGGTTTTTTCCCCTCTTCCTAAGTGGTCTATAGATGAAAAGAGTAAGTTTTGTATGGGGACAAAATAATGCTGATTTGATTAATAAAGCTGTATGTTTACAAAGCACACACTGAGTGCTAAACAACAAACAGTAGCCAACTGCACAGATTAGCTACATATGAAGCATATGTCCTGGAACAATGATTTTATTTCAAAGAGAAGAACAGTCTGGGTTCTTTTCTTACACCCCAATTTACCTTTTCAGTTATGCTATAAAACATGTTCCTGATTTCAACCTTTGTTATGAAAAAAAGTTGAGATTTTTTTCTCACAGCAAAATAATTACAAGAAAAAAATATCTCTGCTTCTCATGGTCTTCATCACCATTATTTTAACTTAATGTCAGTTTTGAATTCAAGAGTTTCTTAGATAGATTTTAATCTGAGCAGAAAGGTTTTGTGCAATCATATTAAACCAGAGAACTAATTCCATCAAAGAATAGAAATGTTACTCCAAGAAACATTGTTCAAGTAAAGAGGAAGACCAATGTCTCACTACCTGTAGTGCAAAGCTAAAGTAGATCCCAGAAAGGCAGGAACTTTCTCTTTCCAGAAGGTAAAGAGAAAATAATTTGGGGAATTTAAAAATTAGTTTTCCCTCCTTCTGTTAAAAGTCTCTGTGATGGCATCAGGAAGAGTTTTGCTGGAGAGATTTTGGTGCAGTCATTGCCACTGTGTTCTACACGAATTGAACCACAAATTCAAAACTACCTGGGTGCTAAGCACTGGCTAAAACATTCTGAAAGCCAAAGTTATCCCCACAGAAAGGGATTCAGATTTGAGTCACATTTGAAAAGGATGCCTTTGTAGTTGCTCAACTTTCTCCTGCACCAAATCTTCATTTCACATTGCAAAGCAGACAAATTTTAAACATAGCCACAAAATATTTAAAATAAATAACAAAAAAAGCCCAACAGCAAACAACTTGCAAAATAAGACTGTCTCATCTGAGAGCAAATGGGGGAATTAATTTTCTGAATCATGTACATATGAATCATAATTTTTTCCCTCCATAATTTGCCAGTTACCAGCATTATTGATGTGGACAGTCCCTCAAGAAGAGGATCTTTTACAACTTAAAAACTATTACCTTATCAAATATCATAAATGAGCTTGAGGAGAAGAAGGCAAACCCTATGGTTGATACAAGAATGATAACTGAGGAGTGAAGGTGCTAAAACTGCTAAGAAACATTTTGAGGTTACTGTAAGCATTTGTACTGTACTCAAATTTTAGCTCATATATTTATTTAATGCAAACCAAAATTCTCACCTTGCTTCTGAGATAAGAAAATTCCTTTTGCAAAATGACCATTTTCCATTGAAGTGCAATGTTTGAAATGTGCATTTCATGTCAGAGGTGGCTGATCTACAGAGGGAGCAGTGAAACCCAGTGTAATGAAATACTGTTTTTTTACAAGCCATACTTTTACACAGCATCAAGATCATTCTGGGTTGAAACACCAGTAAAATGAAAAATTCTCATTACAATTGATTCAAACATGTCAAAATGCATTTTACCTTAATCAAACTATCCTGCCCTTCACTTTTCAAACATTTCTAAAACATAAATTATATCTCATATTACAGAAAGAAACAAAACTGGCTGCTTTAAACCATAATCATTGCAAATTGCAGCATTGACACCTCTGAATTAAAATTGCAGGAGAATTCGCATCTAGGTTGTTTGAACCACTATCTACAGTCATTTGACATATTATAGGATCAGAATAATTTTAAGACGAATATAATATTCTTCCCCATGTATTTCATTAGCGAGGATCATTTGGATAAAAACAGAGCTCTATTTTTGAAGTCCACTGACTTGCCAGAGATAACTGTTAAGAGTTCAGTGTTTGTGGAATAACAAGCTCTGAATGACAGTGTTCTCTCCTATTTCTCAAGAGTACAGCTTTGTCATCTACCACTGTGATCCCAACAAAGAAAAATCCAGATGTCTGCAAATTAAAGGAGAGCTGGATGACATTCTGCTGTTAATGCTCAGCATACATAAATCACTGTAATAAGAGAAGATTGTTATATTAACCTTTGTCACGCAATTTTCTTTTTCTCTGTAAGAAATAGGAAAAACAACAAATTAGGTGGCACAATAATTCTATTTTGAAGCAGAATGGTGCAGAGAACTTTCATCCCCTTGCCAGTCACATGATTCCCACTTACCTGGAATTTTATATGTGCCCTATAAGACATTAATAGTATGCACACATACTTCAACTGGTGTATTGCTAGAAAGATGGTAAACATCTTACAAATGAATCATCATTTTAAAGGAATAGAGACTGGTAGGCAGGAAGCTGTGAAATTTAACCTCTGCCCTACCAAAAATCCATCTTATGGCCACTGAAATGCTTTAGTTCCCTCTGTCACTTATCATATATGGGAAATGGGACATTAAAAATTCCATGTATTAAAAATGAATCCCCAATATCTGTGCCAATGCACCAGCCCAGCTGCTGCAATGTACAAATGTAAGAATATTTTCTCACGTGGGAGATGGTGGGATTTGAACACCCACCTCAGTGGAATCCCAGGGAAGAGTTAACATGTTCCATTGAAGAGACCCAGGAATATTTCAGGTCTCTGGTTTATAGAGCACATATGCAGAGTGTGTAAGATTAATGCTGGAAACTCATCCTCATGCCACAGACCTGCCATTCTCCCAAGATGCTTTGTTTTGAAAAGTTCCAAATATAAATAAATAACTAGTGATCTAACCAAATAAACAGCTAAATAAATGGGTGTCCAAATGAGCTGCCTTAACTCAGGGACATGGTGTCACATGCAGCATCCTGGCATCCACCCTGGCTCCTGGGTTCCGCTGCAAGTTCCATCACCAGCTCACAAACTCTCTTTTTCAAGAGCACAATACTGACATGCTGGGTGAATAGAAAGGTTGAGGATTGAGCTTTCCAAGCTTAAAATGTAAGTTCACAATCAAATGGCTTCAAAGGAAGATTCAAACTGGGTTTTGACCATTTCTGCATTGGGCAAGAGGATAATTGGAATACTTATGTGAAATAAAACATGAAAATACAATAATTTGGAATTATTTGCATAATTTCAGTACGTTCATCTTTCACAAAGTACTTTAAAGTGAAAATAAATATTTTAAAAGCCATATAAGCTAATCTTCACAACAGAGTACAGATAGACAAAGCTAATGTATTATCAACAATCTAAAAAAACCCAGGATACCGCTCTACCCTAGTTCATATGACCTATTTTGATTCATCTTAATTCTATTTTTTTCATTATCCCAGCTGCATATCAAACTTGCATTCTGGTCCTTCATACAGTCAGTTAGTCACTTCAAAAGCCTCCCAGTACATATCAAAATTAAGATGCAAGTAAACTTTTAAGAAATATAATGGGGAAAAGCACCCTTCAATTGAAAACTCTTCACATTATTTGCAACGAAAGGATTTAGGAATCTAAGCACAATTTCAGAAAATCAGACACACAGTTGATGGTTTCAGTATGTTTGGAAATAATCTGGACATTCCCCAGGAAATATAGGCTTTAACTGAGGACAATATTCTGTGCTACAGGGATGTCACACTAATTCCTCTATGGAAAGGATAGCAAAAGTATTATGAACACATTCCCATGCTGAAAAGGATGAAGGATGGCTATATACTACTGCAGTGATATTTCTGGTGTCTTTTCCATATCAAAGTCCCCAACTCCTAGGGAATGTAACCAACTCCAAAAAATCCTAAAGTCAGAGTTCACACTCTTAAAGCACTGCCTGAGCTGTTGCTGCACCCAAAGTCAATATAATTATAGTAATTATAATATATAATAGTTATAGACCACTTGGATCCACAGTTTTAGATTTTTTTTCTAGATTCTGTTCCTCTGACAAATACAAACAAAGACAGCTATTTCAAGAAAATCAGGGTATACATTTGAGATCCCACTCACCACCTTTAACTATGGATTACAAAAAAAACCAACCAACCACAACACCAACAACAGTACAAATAAGGAGTTGAGATAATATTCCTAAATTTACCTTGATGGGCAACTTTCCATATGCATGGTAAGCTGACAGGCAGCTGCAGTACAACAGGAGCCAGTGACAGCGTGCAAGCTCCCAGTTCTGGACTTATCTTTCCATAAAGATAAATGTAAACAGGTGGGATACATCTGCTAAACTACACTGGAATTATCCTTTACTTTCTTTTTATTGCATCCATGTTACAAAATAGTACAGTTTTGCATGTACCTTTAAACTTCCTGACACATTTTCTCCTGAAATGTAATTTTTAAAGTATGAGTTGCAGAAATGTTTTCCACAGTCTCTTTCTTGCAGGAAACATAATGTACTTTATTTTCATGATAAGGGAAATGTAGAGGGGAAAACATGAAAGAAAATAACAAAAAAGAAAGTTTTCACATCATCCTCCAGGAAGGCATCTTCTTGCTGCAGTCAGAAATTGAATCAGCAAGCTGGGCTTGCCTCTAAGCTGTCCCTCTGGAACAAGGGGAAAGGAAAGGAAAGAAAAGGAAAGGGAAAAGGGAAAAGAAAATGAAAGAGCAGAAGAAGGAAAGAGCTGTGCAGCAATCCCACATAAGCAGGACTGCCCAACGCTACAGAAAGGTGAGTCTGCCTCCACCAGTAAATCATTCTAATTGAGTCTGGCTTCCCAAGTTACAGTGGTGCTAAGTATCAAGGTCTGATTTACTAAAAGTTCTAGAATTTTTATCCTTTCCTTTCCATTCCCCAGTTCACATTTCTTCATTATTTCAGACACAAAAAAAAAATCTAAGCTTAATTATTCACCCAATTGTAGAATCCTTCAGGAGCATCAGGGTTGCATCACCATAAGGTTGGCCTTGCCCACTGTTAAATTTCAGAATGTAAAAGATTTTTAGCTGCTAATTGATGTTTTCTACCCAGAACAAAAGGCAGAGCTTCAATTCTAAGCCTGTCACAGTCTCACTGACTTTGAGGTTCCCAACATTCCAGCCTATGTTTTCATCTGCATTCCTGCAACTCCAAAGGTAGAAGAGGCACCAATTAAGGAATAACAATGAATCTCAGGAAAAGAGGTTTTTGACTAAGAATTAGCTTGCTGTCATATAGTTTCTTTGTTGTTCTCTTTAGAAATAATTGACAAAAATCAGTTTGCAATTTGCAGCTGCATTATTTCAGTTATGATTGTTAACTCAGAGAAGTTTCTCAGCTCTGTGCTGAGCCCCACACAAGTTCATTTAATGTTCTGAACTCAGTTTGCAAAAGACTGGTCCTCTAAAACTGCAGACAAAAACCAGTCATGTTAATGACGCAAAAAAACCAGCCCATGCAACCTCTCCCATGATTTTGGTTTTGGTAACATTTATATAATTTTCTTCACCACAATCTCTTTAAAAAGGAAACATTTCAGTTCTGCAGGCACCCAGTACTAACTGGAAATATTTTTCCTGGAAAATTCAATACAAGCATTCAAGTACAGAAGTACAATTAATTATTTTTAAATTATGTTTTTCTCAGTCTCCATCGCTTCTTTGTGATAAAAACACAAATAATGAAAATGAGTAAGAAAGAAACTTGTACTACTTAAGAATTGACCAAAAAAAGAAAAAACAAACAAAAAAGTTTGGGAACACAACCAAAACACCAAACTCCATTGCACTTATTGCACTTGATGGTAGCCATACCCCATATTTGACTACAAGGCACAGGCCAGAGGAAGCCATCAGAACTGCAGGAGTTTGCGTTAATTAAAAAAAATTATAATTTGTATATCTGATCCCACCATTTTAGTCCAGCTATTCAAAACTGCACATTCTGTCAATTTGTAGTATACACATTTCTACATAGCTCCCTACAGGATCAGTAAAGGAAAAACACCCTTGCATCATTTACAGTGACCTTCCCTTTAAACAGAAAAATTCTCCTTTTTTTCTGTGCTGCATATTAATTTATAATAGTGAGACAACAGTATCAGCTGTCCATTTAAGTTATTTTAGGTTCGTTTACAGCCTGGTCCTTGAAACTCTATCTTTTAAATATCTCAAACATGTATATACTGTGTTCTGAAGAGCTTTCATGGAGAATGTTTATTAGTCACTTTGATCTAATTCATCACAAAAGAAACCGTCTTAAAGTACATAATGTTCTCCTAAGTGACACATGCTGAAGCTGTTATCCTACTTTTAACCCGTGCTTTCAAGGATCTGAACCCGGCCTTACGTGGTCTAAAACTTAATTAAAAGAATGCTGTCAATATCAATGTCAAAGTAACTTGTCACCCTATGAATGAGAGCCTCAGTCGATTTTTCAAACTGTGCCAAACTTTCGAAGGGCTCTTTCACTTTATAAATCAACTAGCAGCTTAGAATATCCTGGCAGCACCTTCAAGGAGGGAATCAAAATGACAGGAAAAGAGGGGATAACAATCAAAGCTTGACTGAATACAGGTGTTTGAGTTTACAGACGAACCACAAATGCCTGGATCTTTGACAGCTGTTGATGTTATCAGTTATGTGCAGCTATTATTGGCTCCGGTCTTAGGGGCTGTAAGGCCTTTCCCTTAGCAACATCTCTGTGGCTGATAACATTTGGCTGAACTTTCAGATCTTAACCTCCCTTCTGACTCTTTGCAGTCAAACCCGCCTAAACTGATCAGAGGAAGAGACACGCAGTGGGAAGACAAGTAAAATATTATTGACTGGACTGTTTCATGTCTATTAGGAAGAAAGAGCAAGGGAGGGGAGAGCTTCCCAACTTGACAGGCTTCAAGATAATCAGGGAAGGAATCAAGGCAACAGAGTAACCCTTAGAAAAGTAAGAAAGCAACGGCTTATGAGAGGTCATTGTTCTACACAAGGAACAAACACGGGGTGATATTTTATTAGGCTCCAATTTGAGTTGCCCCATTTTAGTTCTTGCATTTTTTAGTGCTGCCGCTTAATGGGCCTAGAGCAATTTTATGGCACACAATACACTATTAGAGCTACTTAAGTTTTCTGCTTTACTTAAAGCGTGCACAGATGAGGAAATTGTTGAGATTCTCATCAGAACAAACTGTGCTCATGAGCATTTTCAGAAGAGTCACGTTTTTAAGCAGTTTTTAAATTCTGATTCGGCGCTTGCTATCAGTGTTTTCTGGGCCAACTTTCCCCTGTTCCACTAGCAGAAACCAGGCAAAAGCAAACTTCAGTAAACAGCATGAACATATTTGTGAAGTTGTTTCACTGGCAATGGCAATTCCTCTGCAGAGCGAGACAGACTATTCAAAATTCTTTGTTCATCCCAAGCAGAGGCAGGAAGCTCTTTACACATCTATCTATACACATGCAAATCATCAATCTGATGACCAGATCAAGCTCATCGTTTTAAGACCAATAAATTACTAGCCCAATGAATAAGCAATGTAACACATGGGGCTCTCTGATCTCTTCCAGGGATATAAAAGCAGCCCCAGAAACTTACAGAGCATCGCACAAATCAAGGTTTGGACCCCATACCCCAAAAGCTCCTGCTCCTCAGTGGAGCAGCACTCACTGTTAACACTGCTCATGAGCAGGAGCTCCTCATTTGTGCTCCTTACAAAGCCCTCCTCCTTCAGAAATCCTTCTCCTTTCTCCTTCAAAAATCCCAGGTGGGTGCCACTCACGACACACTAGCTTGGGGGTTTTTTTCAGCATTTTCATATTAAGTCTTTCTCAATAAGTAATCCACCTTTTTTAACACTAGAAGTTTTGATCTTTCATTGTGTAATATGCCTACTTTTTGCCAAACACACTGTAAATCCCACAGGAACACCCTGCTGAACACAGTATGTGTTATTGCCATGCCATATCACACAGCACAGATCATTAAGTGACATCCTTATGACAGTAACAATAATAATTGAACAATGGGAGGAAAAGACATAACTGAAGACAGTGTTGCAAAAACAAAAAAGGATTTGAGAATTATGCTGCATGATAATTACAGGAATAAAATCTTTTTGATTACTAGCTTTTGAAACAAAACAGTGCCGTTATACATGAGTTTCATCCCCAAATACAAACTCAGAGGTGTAGACTGCATCTATAGACCAGGCCCTGATACACAGAAATTATCAGAGATACCATGACCAACATTACCAGACTGACATTATACCTTTTTATTAATAAAAATCAAGAAATAATAAGTCCAGTTTACCTTTTTAAAGTAATTTAAGAACTTAAATACTATTACAGTTTAAGTTGATAATTCTGTTTTTAAAAATCGTGTTCAGCCATGAAGATGTCACCATTTTAGCCATCAAGTAAAGGTCACATCGGCATTCAGGATACAACTTAACTATTCTTTTTCATGCTTTGACTTTGAATCTTTGCATCTGCACTTACATGGAGGTAACTGCTAGAATCATAATCATATATTTAAATTAGTCACTAGGAGAAAATTAGAATGTTTTGGAAGAAAATTAAACCTGAATGTTTCAAGAACTCATAATATTCTTTAGACATCTTTTTTTTCCCATATACATCTTCCTAATAATGCCTACACTGAGAACAGGCCAGCCCTCAGTAAGGCATTCAGGGGTACACATATTAATAAATGCTGTAACATTTAGTCAGAAAGCAAATAGGGAAGAGTAACAAATCATACAAATAAATTACTGAATTGTGAATAGCAAAAAAAAAAATCACAGAAAAGCCACACAAATACTAGCCATAGAACCTAGAACAATGCTAAAGTGACAAATCATACAAATTAATTACTGAATTGTGAATAACAAATATTTCACAATAAAGCACATAAATACTTGCCATAGAACCTAGAACAATGTTAATTAATGTAAACAGCCCACACACTCATGAATTCACTGAAAATTCAAAAAGCAAAAAAATTATTGCTTTAACATCTCCCTATGTATGCATCTGAGAATATATTCTCAATATTAGCCACAATATATTATAAAATTATTAGAAAAAAATTTTAAAGTCAGTAAACTAAGGAATTTATGACAAACATTGTCATACACTGGCCCTAATTCCATGTAACACAGCAATTGAGACAGAACCCTTTAACCCATTTTTACATTCTTGCCAGATCTTGAAATTGGAAAATCCATGTGCCAGCTAACTCACACACCACATGCAGCAGCTCCAGCACGTTCTGCTCAGAGCTCTGCCTGCCCCAAGCCTGATCTGCACCAGGGCCCCACAGCAGCTCCTCTTCCAACCCTCACCCAACCCACCCAGGGCTGGAGCAGCAAACTCTAACGGGGGGGGGGGGGGGATGTTTTTGTCAAACAGTGAAAGGCATATGGTACATGGTCAAACCTATTTCATTTTGTCATCACTTTTGGTACCCTCATCTTAGTGTTTGAAAATTTCAGATTGCAGTTAAACAGCTGATTTGGCCCAGAAAAGTAGAAGTTGGGAAAAGGGGTTCAATCTCAGGAAACATAAATTATAACACTTATCTGTGGTCCAGGAGAAATTAAAGAACTGTCCCTACTATCATTATGTGATAATGCTGATAAAATTACATGAAAATTTGAGCTCTTGCCTAGGAAACTGATATTAATATGTTTTACAGTGTGTCTTTTATCAAGAAGCCCTTAAAGAACAACAGCCAATGACAAAATTGAAGCTCTTTTTAGGCTGGAATAGTGATATTATGAAGCACATACTTTTCTTATTACTTGCAAAAAAATAATCCACATTTATGTGAGGAGAGTGAAATTTATGATGTTCAGGTACCCAATATACTTTTGTATTACTGATTTTTTGAATGCTGAATTTCTCCTTCACATCTTAAGAAGGGATTTATAACCCATCAGAATGTCTAAAATGTCAGAAGAAAACAAGGTTTTCAAGGTAAAGATGCACATACTTCTCCCTAGCTTCACTTATACTGTTTTTTTCCCCACATTCTCTAAAAACAACTCTGTCCTTTGTGGATTCCTTCAGTCCAAAAACTGCAGCATTTCTGCCCACATCACCAGTTTTATCTTGGTACCTCAAAATTCCTTTGACCATTTTTAAAATTTCCTTCCTTAAACTTCACTTCCAACACATCATATTTCACATACAGACAATTACCCCAGCCTTAAATACACCAGTTAAATTTGAATTTCAGAAGAGAATTCTTGTTACAACTTTAACTGCAGAGAGGCCATCCTGCCTTCTTAGTACTTTTATCCTTAAGTCAGCAGCATTTAGGACAGCACTTGTGGTGAGAGCTCATTTGTACACTGCAGCATCGTTATGAAAGCCTTTTATCCTCAATCATTCAACCAATCCAAAAATGGAGAACCATCTTCAAGAAACAAGCCCTAATAAATCTATTTCATTTCCTTTTAATTTTAGGCAGATAAATGTTACACATCCTGATTTGAAGGCTCTCTGGACATGAAATCACTCTCTAAAAAGTCAAATAGAATTTAACCCTATTGTAGCTAACTCAGACCTCCTTCTGCATTCAGATGTTCGTTTCAAAAGCCCATGGCCAAAAAATTAAAGTACACAGTATAATTAATAACAAAAGGAGTTTGCAATATTTAACAGAATTCATTTCATCCTCTTCTACCACACATTGGAACAGTCTGACCTCTGACACAAGATCATCTTCCCAGCCATAATTTGTAAAAATCAATGGCAAGGTCTGTAGATGTTACATTATTTTGGGAAGAATCTTGACTAGTAAAGGAAAATATGAGATTACCTCCTGAAAAACTAAGATTATAGTATAATGTCAACAGTAATATCCTTAAGCAATTGGGTCTTTGACCAAAAGAACTTCAGGAGACAGAGTAAACAAAGTAAATGTAACTACTAAAGATGCAATGCACAGTTCAGAGAAAAATGTCTAGTCCTGTCCCATAAAATACAATCATGCAACAGCAAGGTGACAGTGGTCCTAGAGTTAAACAATTTCCTTTTCCAATTTCATTCACTTTTCAGTGAAAAAAAAAAAAAAAAAAAAAAAAGACTATTTTTTAAAATTTCAATGAAGGAACCAGGAAACAACTCAATTTTTATGTTCCATTTTTACTTTAGAAGGTGGTGAAAAAGGTTAAACAATGGAGGACAGCACTATTGACATTTTGCTTTCTGTTATTCCCCTATTCAATTTACTTTCTTCTAATGAAAAACAGGTGAAAATTGTGATTGAATCTACAACATTCTCACACTAATCCCACTCCAACATTGCACCATTTCACACAGATAACAGACACACCTTTTTTCCTCACAGAAGGTGAGGTGACGAGCTATTGGTGCTGCCTCTGATGGTGTCTGTGATAGCAGACTAATCTCTGCCATCAGTTAAAGTGATTGCCATTAAAATCTTTATTAGCAATTAGCATTACTGCTTGAGTTTCAGTTTTGCCTCTACTTACTGAAGAAAGCAGGGAAAGGCAGCAGTCCAGTGAACACCAGTGGATTTAAATGGAATATCAATTAAAGAAAAAGGTAAACATTGCAGTGGCCCAACACTCTACATATGAGCAGCAGCAAGTTAATGGATAGGAAATCTGTAACTGAGGAAAAACTGGCCTGTTGTGTTTTAAAGGGGAATTTTTCTCCTACAGCACTATTACTCATTTCACTTCTACAACAGACATTTTCTCTATTCATTTTTCCCACCTCATGAAAGCTAATGTTGAATTCCCAAAGCTATGATCATCAGATATATGCAAAACCCAGCCAAAAAAAATCACCTTGCTACACACACCTAGCAAGTCTTATGGTTTCAAACCTTTGCAAAGTACAAATGTAGTCCTTGTGTGCACAACTGTGCAAGCTTGATGGATATTTCTTGTAATAAATACAGAAAAAAGTTACATCAGATGTAAAGTCCTCGATTTCCATTGCAAACTATTAGCATATTGTTTAAAGTTAACTTAGGTTAGTTTTCAATTGTGCTTCACTGTCAAAAATATACATTTCTTGCAAGTTGACCTGCTTTAAAAGAGGAATTTCTTCTTTTTTCGATATCCTATCCCTGTGCAAAACACACACTCACCCTCACCAGGATGCACCATATAGTTATTCCCAGTTTCAGAGTTCCAGTTAGTGTTACAACATTGCATACTGCAAATGAAGTCTACAACTCCCAGCTGATTTTATACAGAAATTCAAGCTACAGAATGCAGTGCTGGAATGAGGGATAGAAAATAGGGCTCTTAGGATCCATTGCTTTTTTCCTACACACACATTGACCTTCCCATGCAAACTGTGAAGTGCCCTACAGGTCTGCACCCCGTGGTCTCCAGGTGTGCCAAAGCTCAGGTCACACAACTGCAACTGTACTTCTAAAGGAAATTTTATATATTGCTTTTTAAATGTAATTGATAACAAGTAAAGAATCTAAAGGATTTACAAAGAATTACTTTCTATTCAGAAAAGCATGTTACTTATTACTTAAAGCTCCAGTAAAAAACCATTCTGAAATAATAACAAATTCTACATTTTTCTGTCACCCAAACTTCATGTTTATGTAGATCATAACACAGTTATGCAATCAGCTGGCCCACGTCAGCCTCTGGATAGTAACAAGGTCCTCTCCAACCCTTTGGCTGCTATCAAGTATGCAGAAGTTAAATGCACAAATGAAAAAAATTTGTCTCAATTTCATATTTCTGCAAAATGGTAATTTTGTACTTAAAATGTACAAGATGGATGTTCAGAAATATAGGCTGAAAGCCTAAATTATACTTGGTCATAATTTATGTAGTACAGTCCCAAAGAGATACAAAAAAGGCAGAGCATAATTTATCTGTTGGAATCAGCGATAGCTTTGCTAAAACTCCCATTTATTCTATCCCCCACAGTCTTACCCAGCCTTTGTCCTTAGGGCGCATTCTATTTAAGCTTTCCATATTGCTGTTTGATCACATATCGTAGCCTATAATTTCTCTATCAGCTGGAGCAAATTCAGCTCACAAAAATTGTGATCTCCATCACAGCAAACACTGCATTTCTAAGATACAAAGTATTTGTAGCAATACAAAACTGTTTGCATGTAAAATGTCTGTCAGGGGAACACACACTTGAATTTTGAGCACAATACTGTTAGAACAGAGGTACCCAATACTTTGAGAGTGGCTTCACTGTAAAGAACCTAAACAGAGAAACAGGATGTGATGAATTTATCATCAGGCACAGCTCTGTCCATGGAAATCTCATGCAATCTCACCAAAGTCAATGGGACTAACCATGGCTCATGCCAAACCTAAATTTATGATCATTTTTAACAATATTTCATTTATGACAATAAAGAAGTTTAAAAGCAAGAATGAAATGGAAGTCTGATGTGGTACATGTAGGAAAAGCCTGGAATTATTCTGTCTAGCAATAGTTTTTTACAAATACACTTTGATGTAGCAAATTAGCTCAAAATTCAAACCAGAAACATCCATGTCAATTAAGAAAAACTTCTTTAGCTCTAATACTTCAGTTTTGGTTTTGTTACTCTGTCAGAACTGGTTAGGACCTCTTTGCACGGAGGCAACATAAAACAGCATATTTTTGCACCAACACTATTTTTTCAATATCCAGAGATGGTTTTTACCTTGTTTGCATTGAACCAACAGCTCAGAATGTTAACAGACAATTCTGTTGCTGCAGCTGACAGTGCCAACCTTGCAGTGAGACAAACTGTGGTTGCACTGACTTGGGCTCATTAAATATTTCCATGGTTCTTTTAATCATTAGTATTGCTATCATAAATATTCAGATGTTGACAATGTATTTTTCACAATAAACACTACTCAGCTGCAGATTGGCTGAATTCCAATTAGAGTGCTTCTATTTTGCCTCCCAAATTTCCCCTGAAGAATATGATACTTCTCATTTTTTTCCTTTGCTTGAGAGTCATTTTATCCACTGCTTCATAATGGATTTATGGTTTACTACAGACAGGTTTGCATTTACATTGTCTTATTTGTCACTTATTAATTTAAAACACAAAAGCTCTGAACTCTGGAAAACTTCTGCAGAGTCACAATGCACATGAAACGTGAACCAGCAGCTTACAGGCACTCCTGGGTTCAGCTCAGACACTAAAAAAGACATCTCCACTTAATATTTACAAGCCGCATTCTTTGCCACATTTAATGGAAAGCATTAGGAATAATGGACAGGTACTTTAAAAATTGTTTTGCTTTGCCTAGGGGTGAAGGGGGCTTTTTTTTGATCAAAAAAGAGCTGCAGTTTAATTTAAACTGAAATTGTGAAATTGCTTCCATTTGGGATGTTTAAGCAAAAGAATCAAAGTAAACTAAGCAATTTCACATTTGTGGTTAAAAATCGTTGTAAAACACTCAAAATATATTTCTGAGTCTTTATTCAGCTAAGAAGGGGAAGTCAATTATATGTACTGCTCTAGTCATAAGTACATAGCACTATTCTTGAGTAAAAAGTTGATAATACCTCAATTTTCCCATCATTCCTGGTTAGCTGGGAGTTCCACCCATATGAATAAAGATGAGCTGACCTCAGTTTTTCCCATCCTCTGTATTTCTAAGCTGCAAAATAGAAGTGTGCCTCGTGTGGCACTGCAGGTACTGCAAAAAGCTGCAGTATTTCAATTTGTTGCAGGTATTTGAGGAAAAGATAAAATGGACAAAGACACAAAGTGATCTTTGGCTTCCCTGCCCAGGCTCCAGCTGGTGGGGAAGCTTTGCCTTCATAGGGATGTCAAGACTTGAGTTTCACACATCCATCTAAACTTCAACCTTATTTAGACCAACTAAAACCTACCATTCCTACACACAAGAAGCTTGTTCAGCTGGTGATTGCACCTCAACTAATCCAACCATGGTTCCCTAAAACTTCTTGATACTTCAGCCACACAGCAAACGGGGACAACACACCCTGAGCAGCCACTACACTTGAAGATTTTTCAATTCTGAATCTCACTAAAAGCAAAATAAAATTAAAATCCCAATGACCTGTTGGTAGTTTGCTGCCAATAATTGTCTGACATTTACTCTTGGTGAAGTTGCTGCTTTCAGCAGTCCAGGGCATTGAGAAAAGGAAAGGAAGGACAGGCTGAGGTTCTCCATGTAGAGTCAGGCATTTAGGAGCATTGAAAAAAATATGACTGCAGCTTTCCTTGTATGTTTAAAAATTACAGGGTTGTTTACAGATGGTTTCTGAGCATAAAATCCTACATTTATGGAAAATCCCAATAAAGCGAGAAATGTGCAATAAAATGACAATTCATAGGAACAGAACAGGGATTTCAACAATTGCCACATGTACAGGCATATGAAGAACAGCAGTATCACTAAGTGATTTGTACAGTAGTTTCATCTCAGGGCTAAGCATTTTAAATGGAAAAATTCACTGCAAAATAATTTAGCTGTAACCAGAATTACAAATTCAAGGACTATAACTCACAAAATTAGATTGTGAATCATCTCACTTGCCTTACAAACTGCCTAACACACAAAGGCCATCACTTTCTATACATTAATATCTGAATAGGAGAGGTAAAGGTTGCTTTGGTCTGATAGTTTTACATTCATGCCTGCCAGTGAAATATTGAAGTTCCCTCTGTGTGTGTGTTACTGGTATTTCTGACACAACCAAAAATGAACAAACACAGAATATAAACTATTGTGGAGATACTGTTTTGCTGTTGAAGAAACATAGTTTAGGTTTTAGTCATTTTCTCTTTTCATGGCAAAAATTTGGTGATATAAAAAGAAGCCTAGGTTGTGAGGGCTGTTCTTAGAGTGATCACTTATAAAGGAGCTCAGCCAAACAAAAGTGTATCTGGAAAATTGTGGATTTTCGAAGAGCTTCAATGTCACCAGCTTGATTTGAGGGAAAAAAACTTGAAGTTTCAAAAATTTATTTCCTTGGTAATGGAGAACCGTTACACATATTAATTGTCTATTTTAGCAATCAGCAGGAAAAGAAGTCTGGACTTAGGAATTAAGCTTCTGAAACCTGAATTCCAGGTTTCATGACAGAATCAGAAGATAAATTAAAAAATACATAGACAGCCTATAATATGAAAATTTGGATACGTAGGGTCCTCCTAGATCTTCAGAAAAAATAATAAAAAAAAATTGCAGAAGAAACATCCACACAGAATCACATAGATACATTTCAGATTATGAAATTGTCCTATTCTGAACCAGTATATGAATGTAAAGCAGTTTGGGCTACATGAAAGTTCTACCTGCTCTAAGCAGGACAGTGGTGCAACCTTCTCAACCTGAATGCAAGAAATTACTCCAGTCAGTTCAGCTTTCTGACTCAGCTTCCTCCCTTCATACATGGAGATTTCACACATCTCCTTGGAATAACACTTCTTTGCCTTTCCCAAACTCAGCGAGGCTGATCAGGGAATGGTACAATATTCACCATGATGGGAGAGCAGCCTTCAGTGGAAGAAGCTCTTCCTGCTGCAAAAATACAAAACCAGAAGACCAACATAAGGAAGCCATTTCCCAACTCCAAGGCTGAACTTGTCTTTGAAGTGTAAAATCCTAGACTCATCATCATCCTTCCTGTGAGAACTTCAACAGCTCATTTGTAGATTTTTGGCATTAGATATCACGTATGGTTTTGAGGGGATATTTTAAAAATAATTTTATTTGTTTAGCAGCAACTTTTCTTCATTTTAAGCTATCTATATTTGGCATTAAATATTAAATGGAAACGGGAAGGGCTCATCTGGGCAGAGTTATAACTTTGGCTCCTTCACAAACAGTAGAATTCTCAAATTTCCCCAAATAACTTTGGCAAACAACCACAACCATTAGGGTTCTTAGGGCTGTTTATTTCATGGGGTTGGGGAGGGGAACTGGGAGAGCTGAATCTATAAAAATATTTCCCAGGTCCATTAAGCACCTGCATTCTCCATGTCCTTTATTTTTAGAATGCAACAAGGGACTAAGAAGAAATAATATCCATATCAGAAATAAATATCCACTGATAAACATTCAAATGCTTCCAATTGGTTTTTGTTCTGTTCCTTTAGAAAAAAAATAGCCATTTCATAAAGGTGTTACAAACCAGCTAACTGATCTTTTTTATTTCAAAATTATTATGGGAGGTAAATTACTCAGGAATCTTTCATTTGACTAAGCTATAAACTGGATTTTAACTAGTACCAGCAATATAGGTCCTTTGCCTCAGATTTTCACTTGAAATGAATTTTCATTTAAAATTCTCTTGCAAAAACTGCGCTTCTACATTAAAATAGCAGGCAAAGCATTTCAGATTTCCAGCTCTGATATACCAAGGAAAAAATTTGTTGACAAGGAAGTTTTTGAAACATGGAAAAAGCACCTATATCAATCCACCGAGGAGACTCAAAAGTATAAAAGTTGCTATGGGGACTGTTCACAACACTGAGACAAAAGGGAAAGTCAAGCCTCAAAATGCAAAACAAGGGGGGCCTTGCAAACTGTGCAATTATTCACCAAGCAATCCATACCCTAGTGAGTAAAATGATCCAAAACATTTTAAATATCCAACTGAGCCCAAATCATAACAGGTAAAGGGAAAACTCTTTGGAGAAAGGTTCTCACAGAGAACATTCACCTGCTCAACATTGTGCCTCCTTTACAAAGTAGGACTCAGATTTAGATGCAGAAGTAGGGAAGTGTCCAGATTACATTGTCTAAAACCTAATTTTATTGACCTAAACACCTTTTTATTTTCATACTTAAAAGCTATTTTCTAAACATCCCATGGAATTAGCTTATTTTGCCTCAAGAAACAATACAAATAAATCAACAAGTAAGCTATGTCCACCCTTAAGACCTTCTACTGCTCATTCATTTTAATCAAATTTCCCATATTCTTTGACTTTCTATCCCTCATTGCCTTGAGCTATGCATTGCAGCTACTGATGACATACAAATGTTAATTTTGTTCAAATTCAAACACAATAGAGAAGAGCCCATTTTAAAGACTACTTTGCAAACATCACACTTAAAAGAACTGAATTAAACAGACTACAGAAAGGAAAAAATAAATTCATTCAAGTGGATCCCTGTGTTAGCTCTGTCAAACGATTTTCAGGCTCTTCAAGTCTAAAACACTGATTTCTTTCCTTGAAACTTTAACAGCTGCATATTCTATTACAACATACATAGAAAGAACTCCTTTAAAAATAAACCAATTGTGAGGCATCCAAAGAACCAATGATAGCAAACTTCATCCATAGTAATTAAGGGTAATCCCCGTGACAGCAGACACACAGCAGCTGTGCAGCAGTTAATGATGCTTTTTGTTCTTCTTTTGTCATTTTTAATATTTATTTTATTCAATTTCCCTTCCTTGCTTTTAAAAGAAAAAAAAGTTAAGGGTATAAATTAAAAGTGTAAACAGCTATTTTGTTGGAGAAAAGAAGTAGCAAGAAGTCCTGCACTTATGGTCTGCATCAGTGATAAAATAAACTGTGTTCCACACTGAGTTTGCAATAAAAATCTCAGGTTTTACTTTCTCTTAGATATGTGACCACCAATACTTTGCAGTCACTAATCCAAATACAGCATCATTGTGGTCATCATTTAACCAGAGATCTCCTGCTGGGTCTTGCTGCTTATGTCAGATTTGCAGCTACATAAAAACTCCCGGAAATCATATGGCAAGAACTTAAAAGAACATAAACAATTTGGTGACTGCAGCAAGGCTTAGCTTCCAAACAAGGTCTGCTCCACCTCACGCCTCAGGATCATTACATTAATTCATAAAGCAAACAAGGTGCAATGAGACCACTTCCATCTGAGATGAAACAAAGATCCCCCACATCTCATCTCACAAACTGCCATCGCTTAATCTGATCAAAAAAATCCTCTATTAAAAAAAACTTAAATTAAAATTCCTTGGATCATTCAACATCACCTCTCTATGGAATGCTTCTAACACTCACCACAGGCAAGTCTGTTATTCTGAGAAGCCTCTCATCACCTCATATTTTCTACACTGCTAATTTCACTTATTTACTTTATAACTGATTTAATAAACTTCCTTTGTTTCTTTTTCTTCTGTATATTCTTATTTAATTTTTCTAGAAAGATTTGCTTTTTCTGACAATGTGATTCCCAGAGAACATACCTGTTCTTCCAGAATACACATGCAGGCCCCCAAATGTGTTTCTAACTAATGAGAGGGTTCTGACAGAGAATGAATTCTGTCCAAGTGTGCATTACTTTAATATCTGTGCATTCTTGATGCCTCAAGGTGCAAAAATCTTCAGCCTTTTTTTAATAGCAAAGCAACAGCAACTTCCACCAGTGAACACTAAAGTGAATCTATTGTGGTTTACTGTCAATCCACCTTTTTCAAGCAGGTAAAACAAAGATCAAGTCCCCACATTAATTCATTTCAAACCCACTCTCTAACATTGTCACTGGGCATGGAAGAATTGTCAAGAGGAAAAAGCTTTCTTGCAAGTCACAAAGGTACTGTACATTTATTATAACCAGGAATGTGATCATCATAAATTAACTATCAGTAATCATGACTTTCTTTTTAATTGCTTCTGACTAATGCCAGTTTCCAAGGCATTCTCCATGCACTTCCAGTGGTTGACTGCATTGTTGGATACACAAGAAGAAAAATCAGAACTACGGTTGCAAGGGGGGAAAAAAATAACATGAACATTTAGACCTGATCTTGAAACACTGGACCTGTTTCCTATGGCTTACACAGCCTATCTTTTAACCCTGAACATGTTAAGTATCAGTTCTTCCTCTGGAGACTTGAAGATCTAGGGTTAACAGCCTTCTGCTTTAAAAATTCATTGAGGTACAAACAAATGGTATTGCTTCCAATGCATATGCATTGCACCAAGCCAAGGGAAAAAAAACCACGTTACCCCCTACAGGATACTTGGCAATTAACTTCAGCTATGTCAGCAATTTTTTGAAAAATTTCCTAAACATGAGGAAATCTCATCTTCACCGTATGAAAGACAAAGCTACTGCAGTGACTCTTCCATGCATTACAATGTGTGTGTCTTACTTCTTAACCAAGCCGCTAATCACGCAAATTATTGCAACTAATTACATCTGAAGGTCTAATTAATTCTTTCAGTACCACATCATTTAGTACGCATTCACAACACAGCACCTGTTTTGAAAATCCTTGCAGTTAATTTGTTTATAAACAAACACTATTTGCATAAAATGTTTAATGAATGGTTTAACAGTTAGTACAATACTCCAGCTTTGTCTTAGTAGATTTGAGGTCATCGAAGGCCACAATAAATTAATTTTAAACTATACAAATTAATTTAAATAGTATGTGTGAATTTCTCATTAATAAAGAAAACATTTCTAACATGTTAATTAATATCTCTGTAACAGGCCAATTACTGTCTGTACAAGTGCATCCTACAGTCAAACCCAAAAGATTTTATAGGGTTCTACTCTAGTGGACTGAAATATTCCAACTCACACGTACATGGGACACATGTACAAGTCACAGTGGTATTCAGAACTTACTTTCAGAAGTCAGATAAGTTTCTTTTATGCAATTCATAAGCATATTTCAATATTTTTATCAAGTATTTTAAAATCCACTTGGTCACAGTGGTATTCAAAACTTACTTTCAAAAATCAGATAACTTTTTTTATGCAAGAAATTAGCATGTTTCCATATTTCTATTAAGTATTCTAAAAAACATAGAAGACTGATAGTACTTATGTCACTTCTGTATGGAAGATTTAACTGATTCAACTACACCTTCTCTTTATTATCCCTTTATGCTTGATAATGCTCTTTTCTTGCTTTATAAATAAATAATATTTTATGCCATTACATGTTCTTTAATAATAAGCATTCTGATTAAAGGATTAAAGCTTGTGTGCAGTGCTCTGACTCAGAAGTGTTATAATTCTCCATATACAATAATGTGTCAACCTGCTTCATGTAGAAACTAAAAGAGAACATTATTTCTTGCTATCAAACATATTCTTTGCATGAACTATCATTGAAATATGTTTATGGTCCCAAAGTTTGTTTCTGATTTGCAAGCATTTTCACATTTGATAAGCACCTACTGTAAATTTACATTCACTCATGAACTATTCTTGTGCTAGGAAGCTAAGAATTGTAAAATATATTTATATCCTTACCCTTGTGTAGTGTTGCCCCTTAATGCATGTTTTGATGAATTCACATCATTGTACGACACAGCACTAGGTACAGGAGTATCTGTTTCAATAGGGCAAATAAGGAACAAGGGAACTAAAACCAGTGCTCATTTGCTTTTGAATGTGAAATTTACTGTGACTGTAATCACATACCCACCTCAGCCAGACAGTCAACAACAAAATCACTCAGGGAGACCAAGAGCCTGTATTTGCTTCCAAAAACACTCTTAAGTATGCATAATCTAATCTTTTTACAGCACTGTTTGCTGTTTCAGAAGTAGGGATTTGCCAACAAGTTTCAAAAGAAAAACTGGAAGCATGATCAGGGACATCACACTGTGAGAAGCGTCTATGGATATATGACAATCTGAATACATAAAAACTTATACTGGGTTACTGACCTAACATTGGTTACTTAAGAATAATTCTAATTAATTTCAACAGTAGGGGTTTGTTTATTTGTTTTTCAACAGATACTTTGACTTTTTTTACTCTTTAAAAAGTTTCCTAATCTGCAGCTATCACTTGTGGAGTTCTAAAAACATGACTAAGAGACAGGATTTATTCCAATTCCTAAAAAATACGGAACACTCAGCATATTGACACCAACATCAACTATTATTCATAGACCAAACCATCTTAGCCAGACCAGAATTTTAAGTGATGCAGACTGGTGATGTCAAAGGAGCAAGAATTAGTTATACTAAAACAAATGTGGCCTATCTGATTAATGTTCTGCTAAGTGCTCCTCAATCCTATCCATTCTCTCCTCATGTCTCAGAGGGTACAACATATAGCTTGATTCAATTTAGCATGAGTTATTTTTAAGACTTATCAAACATGCCAAGTGAAAGAATAGTTTTGTACTTTGCTGTTACACCTTTCTTTCCCTTTACAGTACACAGGTTATGATTTGCAGAAGCATTTAAAGTCTTTTCATGAAAACAGCTTATAAACAATTTTTCTAAGAGAATTCTTAAAGTTTTTAACATCCTTTCCCCCATATGAAACATTTCTTGCATTTCAGAGCTCACTCCCCCCAACACATAACACCTGTATAGCAATTAATTAAATCTACATTCTCTATATCCCATTCCCATAATTCTGCATCTGTATAGGACAGAGAAAACCAGCAAAACATACACAAGTATTTTCAAAATACTGAAGGGAGATAATCTTGCTGGTTTAAATGAAGAGCTGAAGGGAGTTACTGTTTGCTGATGAAGACAAACATTTTTGTCTACACGGCTTGGTTATGTTCTGTTCTACTGTTGTAAGAGTTAAAGAACCTTGAAGATTTGATATAAACAAGACAGAATTTTAAAGTCAAAGATAAGTTACTCAGGCAGCTGTTGAAGAAAACAAGGCCACAGCTAAACTACAAACAGTGTTAGTGCTGTGTCTAACTTAATAAGTTATTTGAAATATCCCATGCACTGATGTCCAAACTATTCCAAACAAACTTCCCTCCTTTCTCTCTTCTCCCTGAGCAATGTACTCCTGAGATGGCTCTCCTAACATTAAGAATCGCTGGTATTTCACAAATAAAGGAGATCACCATGTGAAAAATTATCTTTTAAAATGGAGTTTAATTTGCATATAAGGAACAGGAGATTTATGATGAGCAACACAGCGCAGCACTGCATCTGCCTAGTATCAGTCGTAATTTAGATTGTTTGTGACCGATCTTAAATTCTAAAGCATGGAGAAGATGAAGTGCTCTGTTGCTGTGTTATTGTCAGGAGTCTAAGACTTACCAGAGATTTATTAGTAATCTTATCACAAACATGTCTCAAGTTTTTGCTTTTAATATGTGCCAAGCTCCTCTGAGGAATTTTCCTCACTGCAATTATATTTCTCAATGCATGCATTCTGAAGCTTAGTTGATTTCCTTCCCAAAATAAAGCGACCTATCATTACACTACAGTAGCTCTGCTACATTTTTCCTCTGCTACTTAATAATCAATGTATTCATCATTAAAATCTGAGCCCTGAAGCAATGGTTTTTAGCATATTCTAATGACTAGCGACTTGCAAATTACATTGACCTTTCATGTACATTCTGTAAGCACCTTGTTCTAATGTGTACTGTATTTATAGTTTGCCAATACAAACTAGCCAAAGATTGGATAATTACTGTAATCTATTAGCTCGATTGCTTTCCCTGCTCATTTGTAGCAGGTGCCATGTAGACCATTTTCAAAAGCTGGCCTATCTTTCATCTCCTGCAAGCCCAGAAAGTAAGAAATGCTTCATCTTCACAATATATACACTCACTAATATATGAAGAATACCCCATCTCAACTCAAGGATATTTCAGAAATAAGGAATCTTCTTTACTATTAGTGTCATAATGCTACTTGTGACTGACAAAAAACACAACTCCCTGAGTGTAAACTTTGCTTGAAAAATGTCAGGCCAAGTTCCATTTTCTGCCCCTTACCCTGACTTCCAAATAGCATTTAATAGGAACTGCTTACTTCTTTTCTTAGAAGAATAAAATGACACTTTTCTTAAAGTACAGAACCTTTTATTTGTTTTAAGCTACAAGTAAACATTTCAAAGTAAGCTTTAAATGCTTTTTAAAAATGCACACAGTTGCAACTTAAGAAACACTACATGGAAGTATTAACTCAAGTCTCTTTCTGTTCTTTCTGTTGACAGTCTATTTCAAGACAGTTATGGATAGATAACATTACAGACACTGGTAATTAAAACAACACTAATTTTGTCTCAGTGGCTGCGCTTTGTTGTTTGAAATCATCTATCATGGCCTTCATGCTTCACACAATGAGGAGACATTTGTCTCCTCACATTCTGCATGGTCAACACTTTTGCTAATATCCCAGCATACCTGGGTGCTGCTGCACTGTTAAAGAGGGAGTGAAGCTTTTTCCCACCCAAAAAAGAGCCTATCAAACAAACTGCTTTGAATGTGTACTTTGAGAAATTCGCTATTTTGGTTTTCTGTTTTTGAGAAATTACATTAATGCCTTTTCTTTAAAATTAATTAACACCTCTTTTCATTGCCTCTTAACTGAGACAGCATCAGTTTAGCACAGAAACCTCTGTGCAGCACAGAAAAAAAGAGATATACTGACTTAGAAACATATATTCAGAAAAAAAAATAAATGCTTGAAATGTCTGGCCCCATATACTACTGATTATTTTGTATGCATTAGTTTAATTGATTTATGGACACTAAATTTTTCTTCCATGTATTTCTTAATATTCTTAAACATCATTTATTTAAGTATTAAGAGAATTACAGCACACAGATGCTTTATATTTTGACCATAAAAAAAAGGGGCAGAGAAGACTCATAACTCATTAGGGAGGATGAAGGACTCAGACATTATTTTCAGATTAGACTTGAACACAGTAACAAAGAGAACCAAAAGCAGTTAAGAGAGATTTCAAAAGGTTGTTACTGAATGACACAAGACAAACAGGCAAGATCATTTAACATGAAACTGAATTCAGCAAGGCCACAAAACAAAGAACTGTTGTTTTGCAGATGCAGCCTGATGTTACAGAACTGGAGATGCAAAGGGGAGCCCCATCCTGCAAACCTTGCATGGATGAACCAGCGCCCAGCCCTGGGTGCTTCTGCCTCAGCTCTCCATGCAGCCTGGAGCAAAGCTGCCATCACTGCCTAACTGCAGGAAAACACAGCAGAAACTGAATATTCTAAAAGTTTATAGTCTCTAAACTCAATGGTTTATACCTTCTAAAGGATTTCCATTAATTAACAGGAATTTCACAGTGGCCCAGTTTAAAAGTCCAGGTGGAATCCCAGGAGCCTACCTGTTCTCTCCAGGAGGGTGTGAAAAGCACAGACAGGCAACCCTCAACTTTACACAGAAAGGAACCCTACTCCAGTACTGGAAAGGTAGCATCACCAGTTAATAAAAAATTTATCATAGTTTTATATATATATAAAAGGTCTGTCAAAAAAAATTACTAATTTACGATGTATAGCCTTTACAATGAAGCCTAAACCAGAAAAAGTTTGGCAACTCTTCCATCTGCAACAAAATTTAAATCTTCACAGCCTAAAACTTTTTAAATCCCTGTCAAAAAGTTACATGAGCACTGCATGAAGACAGAAACTACACAAGCACTTAGGAAAAAAAAACCAAAATAGCAAATAAGTCAGAAAGCATTAGCAAAATAAAGATTTATTTCCACAGCCTAATGACAATCCCTCAGATTTAAAAGAGCTCAACCTACCCACAGGGAAAGAGAGCAGGAACCCCTCAGGATTTAAGTTTCTACAACTTTACAAAAAGGTTTTGCTGGCAACAAGTGTTTTGCCAGGTGCCAGAGGCAGAGCTGTCAGCCTGCAGGTTGGTCTGATGGGAAGTGCAGGTTGTTCCCTTTCTTGCCTCAAGGCAGGAGAGGCCCTGGGCTCCACAAGGTCCAGTGGGTCAGCTGGGTATAAATTCACTTCTCTTTACTGGGAATTGTTCAAAAGGATCAGCATTGTGCTTTTATTGCATGTGACTGGATTTTAATTGCAGTGTTTTATATTGCAAGGCTGCAGAAAGCCAATGGGATGTGGAGTACTATAAACTAGGAAGTGTCCCACTAACTCAGTAATATGAAGTTTCTCCTTTATTCTAATTTTCAGATACCAGCAAAGCAACAGGAAAAAGCTGTATCAACAATATTTCAAAGACATAAATGAAAAAAATAAGTTACTTAAAGCAAGCCATATAGATCACGCATTTTTTCTGCATGTCCTTTTATAAATCCTCTAAAGTTTGGTATTCAAAGATAACTTATCAATGGACACTTGCATGGAACAGAGTAAGCACAGAGTCCACAGAAGGAAAATGCCTGGTCCCAATAACTATCCCTGCAATGAATGAAGCAGCACAATTGTTTTCCCTTTCCATAACTCATTTGCATGAATTTACTTTTTTGCCTTAAGAGGTTGTTGTAATGTGTGTTAAAACACACAGTGCAATTTTAACTCCATAATATCACGAAAGAAATACAGTGTTAGTATAAAGTGTAAAAATATGAGTGCTGTTAAATTCTTTGAGCAGAAACAACTGCACAGCACTGCTCAAAAGCACCACCCAAAGGTAGAAGGGATGTAAAGACATTTACAGAATTGGTCTTTTTTTTTAATTTCAGAAAAACCTGAATGTAAAAAATGACAGTGCAGTGAAACTTGACAGAGGCTTTTGATTGAAGTCACTGATTTCCACAGCTGCACCTGTAGGAAATTGATGATAATGCTGTCGAAACCATTCATTATGATTTGGAACTTTACTCAAATGAGCACTGGATTTATAAATTTGCTAGACATGTGTTGTAGATAATATGACAAAGTACTGTTTTCAATTGAAAATTCCTTTGGCCTAATTGTATAAAAATCATGCAAAACTGGGGAAGGGAATTTATTTCTAAAGTATTCTGAAACAGCTGAAGCTCTATTTTTGGAACAGCCTGCATGGAAGTGAAATATATTCATAGGAGAAATTCAGTTATCAATTGTACACCTTCATTAGAATTATGAAGAAATAGGATAAGACTTTTTCATATTGCCAAAAGTCAGTTGCTTCTTAGAAAAAAAATATTTATCTGTCTCCTAATCATACTTGTAGTATTTCCAAGGCAGAAATAAGCAATAACACAGCATTGAAAAATATATATGGGCATAAAATTTGAGTATAAAACATGGGATGCTAATCATGAACTGTTAACTGGGCATACATTTTGATGGAATAATAATTTTAACAGCCTATTAGCCAGATACTTTAAATGTGAGGAATTTGATACACTCTTGTTCTTGTACACTGCATTACACTAACATAAAGCAAATTAACATATTACTTCTTTAAACTTTTGCAAAAATACTCCAGACATAAGGAATCATCATGCTGCCATAGACTGGATTTAAGTGGGGTAATTTGCTGAGGGATGGTTGTGCCCCTTTTATTGACATTCAAAGAAAAGTTGAGCAACAGTGAAGGGAGAGATGCACGGAAACACCAACTCAAGGAGCTCAGGTCAGCCCCAGCAGTGTCAGGACAGGAGGGCACCTGGCACAGAACACAGATCTCCCCCTGCAGCCACAGCTACCCAAACACCTTCACAGGAACATTTTCCTGCTAAAGTCGCCTTTGTCTGCATCAGTGATTAGAGCCAAAAACATGCAGAATGATTATTTATTAATGCAGGAAGGATGCAGGGTAGAGATCTCTGCATGCGTCTGTTGCAAGAATACAAAAATGAGCTAATTTACAAAACTCCCTCATCAAAGAAACAAGACTTGTAGTAATTCTGCTCTTGTAAGTATGCCTACACTGTGATTTTACCACCAACTGGATAATTTCTTCCTGGTTTTTATTTCTCTTTGTTGAGGGAGCCAGTGAAATAACTAGTTATTAGGATAAACACAACGCTGAATAGCAAAATTGGGTTTTCACAAATGTATTGTAACATAAATCACATTTCTGCCTGAGAAATATAGTGAGGTTTGTTAAATCCACAAAGGACTCTTCAGTATGTTCCCTTTTTCTTTAAGCCTTTATACATTTCTGCAAAGCAAACTTAAAGAAGGTTTTTTAAGAATATTTGCATAGTGTGAAATAAGGTCCTGGTAGTTCAGATTTCACAGACTCTTCAATATAGGAAAAAACTTCCTTTCGTGAAAGGAACTCAGTGTATTTAAGTGAAAATCCCCTGTAAGGCAGGACATCTCCTGCAGGAGGAAAGCTCAGGATTGCACCTGTAAGGATGCTAAAGGCTCTGGCAGGACCTGCAGGAGGTCAGAGGCCCCTGGGCCTTTCCCTCAATTGGAGCCAATGTCACATTCCAAAAACATCTTTAACTGTATAAAGGGGGAAGAAAATTAGTATACCCCAAGCTCTTTTTGTCAGGAAAATTCCAGAGAAGAGAAGAGACCTTCCAGTACTGTGCTATGACCTCTCTCCCACCCATGCACTTGCTGCAGGAGGCAGATCCTTGGTTCTCACTTTGCAGAGAAAGCAGCAGCATTTCATTTTTAAATGCCATAGTCTTGTACCGCCTCCCTGAAAATTCAGCATATTCCACAATAGGATGTCACAAGTTTAGATCAAACAAGCTTTACAGACTTATGAACATCACTTACAGGAAAGGGTGCAGAAGGGAACAGATAGCTCCCCACATCTACACTAGAATCAAGAGATTTGGCACTGGGTATTTGGAGACTGTTTCAAATAATTAGTAATTCTTCAAAAAACAGTAAACTACACTTTGAAACAAGCACAAATATACACACATGGTCTAGATGCCACAAGTTGTCCCTCCACATTAGACTGACCTTAGCAGTTCATTGAATGAGCAGGGATCCTCCTCAGGCAGCCAGCACACACCTCTCACTGCAAAGCGTATCTCAACTTTTCCTCAATTGTTACCTAATTTTTGCACCAAAATCCCTTTTATATGGTATCATTAAGGAAATTCACAGGACAGTTACCCTCTAAGAGTATGTACCAATTTCAGCCATTAGAGAAACAAGTCAGTAATTAAATTACTTGCAATTTCCAGCTTTCTCACCATTTGAAGGACAATATGTAGTTACAAAATAAAACAGTTCATACAGAGATTTCTGCCAAACCTCAAGCCTGCTTGGAATTGTTACAAGGTGGTCAGTCTTTTGTAATAAAGAGTTCAAATTCCCTGTTACAATTACCCAAGAAGTCACATTCCCATAGGATTTCAAGCAGATATTCACTTCAGTTCACTCATTTACAAAGTGTCATTCAGAAAAGCCTGTATTGCCACTATTAATAGAATTGTTCAGTACCACACTGCCTAATAATCTGAGGTCCCTTGCAACATGATTATTAAAAGTTGGCCTAAAATTTACTGGATTTGTTACTTTCAGTGTTCCTGAGTCTAGTTCCTCTCACCTGCCCTTTCCCTTTCTGGCTGACTCTTTTTAATTCATGAGCTTTTCATTAGAAGTGGGCCCAAACAGGAGCCACGCATCCAACTTGATGATGCTGATTCAAACCTACTTTGATTCCAGACTTCCATGAGGAATGCTTTCAGTACTCCTACAGGATTTGACTAACAACTTCTGACAAACTCAGAGATTCAGCAGCTGGGAGTTCATTATCTCCACCAACACACGAGCAGGAGCTCAGTGTAACACCCTTGTCTTTAGCTCTGAAAGAACACTCAGGCATGTCTAGCAGAAATAATTGAGACAGGAGATCATAGTAGCAGCACATATAAGCAGGTGAGTTAAAAAGATCATCAGGGCTCCCTCATGACTCCCTCTGTGATGGACCTTAGACAGTGGGGAGAACATCCTGTTCCTTGGCACAGGACAAGTGTCTCAGACGGCATCTCAGTCTTTGCCTTTTCACATACATCAGTGTTGGCACCTGACACTGGTACAGGTCGTGTGGTGTTCAACTTGGGGACCAGTGATTATTGCTCAGATCTCCTGTAAGTCACTCATTTGTTCTTAACAAGTTTGTGAATTGAGGATACCCAAGGCAGAACCATCCACACTAATTACAGGCAGGTATGGAAAGTTATGAGCGGCCTGGTGAGAATTACTACAGGTAATAGAGGCAGCAGACACAATTTAAGAAAAAAAAACGACAGGAACAAAACATTTTCAACTCCTGAAATAATAGAAAATTTAAATCTTTACTCTCTAAAAGGGATATTGTACTCTTATTAAATAACATTAGATGAGGCTGCATAAGTCTTCAGCCAAAGCATATTTTCATCCTCAATGGTCAACACCTAAACCTCATGGAACACAGTGCTGGGAGAAAACTGCACCAGCAGCCCTCCAACAGGAGAGGGAAGAGGGATGAACACCTGTGGCTGTGCATTCATTCATTCATTCATTCATTCCTTTCATCCACCTGCAGGAAAGCAGCTAGAAAGGAAAACCCCCAAAGGGGATTTTAAAGTTGAAACTCCACCAAGGGCCCCCCAAGACTCCACTCCAATGGCTGCACCAGCCCTATTAACCTCAGAATTAACTGACTTACACCGAGGATTAATCAAGAAAAGAAGCACAAATAAAATTCAAAATATAAAGAGACAAAGAAGAGGAGGGCTTAAAAAAGAGAAAAGCTATTTCAGAGGAAGAGATGCCCAACCTACCAAGGACCAAGTACCCAGGGGTAGGCAAGAATAAAAAAATTCCACCCAACTGAGTCCAAAAGAATTCAGGGCCTGAATTCAGGCACTGAAAAGCAATAGCTACAAATTGATTGAGATTTCTCTCAATTTTCATCCAAGCATTTTATTTATCACTGGTTCAAAATTACTTTTTGTGAATTGCTTTTGAAAACTGGTGATATTCCAGCTCAAAAAGTAAATTTTATAAAATAAGATTATTATGTATTTTATTTTTTTAAATTCTAAACTCATTTGCACTGATTTTTTTTCAAAATACAATTAAAGTATGTGTTTGACCAAATGGACATAATGTTTTTTCTTCTTGAGTTCTGTAAACATGACAAAAAAAAATAAATATGAGGCTAAGAATGTCTTCCCTATTAGTAATTAAGAAGTAAACTCCTTTTGCATAAATTAAAAATTGCAAAATCTAAAATCTCATTAAACAGATAAAAATTGCAGTGGCTTTATAAGCCATTAAATAAGATCAGAATGGGGTGATTTTTTTATTATATGCATCTTCTGTTCCCAGCGTTTCACATGTTCACAATATTTTCCCCAGTGTATTGACACGAAATCACTCTGGCAGGGGGAGTGGAAGAGGTGTGAAGATTATTGCTACCATGTGGATGTGAGCGGGTAGCAACACACAAACAGTTTCCAGCCATCCAAGAGGACCAACACTTAGCACCATTTCTAAGATTACTATAAATAAATAAATATCCTGCAATGGATCACACACCACATAGCCACAGCTCCTGTTTTACTGGGAAAACACAACACACACTATTGCATGGGAAAAACGACACAGATCTTTGAGATTCACCAATCCTGCAGTGCAGAGAAAGGACTTGAGATTTCTGATTTGATTTAAACCTGCAACTTGCAAAATCCATTGGCTCTCCTTGTACTAAAAGCTATGGATCTGCCCTTTTCTCCTCTGTACTTTTAACATAATAGGTATTACTACCCATAACTTTTTATTTTAAAAGAATGGTGCAGCCAGGAAAATGAATGAATTTAATTATCAATGCAGTGTGAAAAAAATCATTAGAGCAAGAGCCTGGAACACTACGTATTAAAAATAAACAAAGGCTATTAAAAACAGTTTTTAAAAGTGTCATTCTTTCTTCAATTCTTAAAATGTAAGTAATACAAACACAGAAACAACAGAACTATATGTAAACAACTCTAGTTACTGGAAAAAGATGGCCTAGGAAGATGCTAAATTACTGACTGGATCATTTAACTTTAAATCTATACTTTATGTGGCAATATGGAGAGGTCATTTGATTGCTATGCATAAAAAATTTAGAATTCTAATATGATCTAAAAGTTTCACCTTCATAAGAGAAAATTTTCATTATAAAATTGTATTTAGTGGCATTCATACATATCTGTCACCTCAGTTTTATAGTATTATATTTCTATGGGCTGTCAACTGGGCATTATAGAAATGACTATTTAAAAACAGAGTAGAACTTTCTCCCTTTACACTTTACAAATTCTCAGGTCTACTTCACAGCTGTAAAATGAAAATATGCAGGCTCAAACATGAACTGGGGGTTGCTGCACAGAATTCTTTCACCACCTAGAAATCAGCATTTCCACCTGTATTTTTTCCATCCAAAAGATGTTCTCAGCAACACTTCAGCTTCCATTCACTGCACATGAACATTTATACTGAGTCATTATTCAGCTTTTGAGGATTTGGAAAGGGATTTTTGTATTTTCACTTATGATTTTACATCATGAATAATCAAATGGTTTCTTTTCCAGCAGCATTAAAAACTTCCTCTATACTCAAGAGAAAAATTTAAAGCAAAATTTGTGGCCTCTGAAAATTTGTCATTAGAAGAAAGAGGTGCATTGCCTGTGTACTGTTGCTGTGAAAAATCAGGTCAAACTCTTAACTCCAGATGCATGGGAGCAGTTTCTACCAAAATTCACAAATGTGCTTCCAGACATAATTTGGCCTTGCTGATTAGGCTGTAATCTACTGAAGTCCTGACCCAGAGCTGCTTTTCAAAATACTCTTATTTACTTCAATATTTGGTTAAAAACAGTGTACTTATCAAATACTTCTTTTCTACATTTTTTTTTAAATCCAGAAGAATGCTAGTAGATATCACAGCTACACACTCACCAGAACAGCTGGTTGTCAACAGGATTGGGAGGGAATGAAGTAAAACCAAAGGATGGGAAGTGGCCATGGAAGATGATAAGTGAGGGCAGAGAACATTGCCTAGAATATGTCACAGATCAGACTTGATTTTCTCATGTGCTCTTGAAACAAGCACTATTTCAAAGTTGAAATATTTAAGCTGAGATTTTAACAAAGCCTCTGGTGATACTTTAAATAAAGACAACTAGAAAATCAAAGAGTTTCCAAAATTATTTACTGTCTCACTCACATAAGTTCATTAGTGGTTACTTAAGATGGGATTTCTTTTTTTTCCTTTCTTTTTGTGGTGATGCACTTTGTAATGAAGTCATAGAACATTCTGCAGTGTTTCCCAGCCTTAGGCTTTATTGTGTAAGTCATTTCAGACTCTTTAACTTTTACTACTGGGAATGTTCCCTATTGATTTCAAAGGGATTACTTGCAGAAGTAACTACAAGCAGAAGGATTTGCAGAAGTGGAATCCCAGACATGCTTTCCCACCCTTTTCCACTGGAGACATCAGAAAGGAATCTAGAGTTTGAGAAACATCGTGCAAGAGGGCTAAGATGTTACAGAGAACAGGGATTTTAAGGACATGAATTTTAAGGCAAGCATGCTGCAGGCAAAGGAGTGTTCCAAGTGCTGGGCTAGAAATTACAGAGTTTACCAGGGAATAATGAGACAGCAAACAGGTAAGAAAGACAGCTCAGTGGAAACTAAATGTGAAACAGATTTACCCATAATGTTCAAACTACTGAAGGATTTCATTTAGCAGCATTACTGATATTCCTGACAATCCAAACTCACACATCTCATGTGGCAGATTGCACGGGTTTCCTCTGCAGTCATAGGGGAAAATTTTCCTGCTCAGAGCACAATTACCAGTCTAGAGCTTGGTAATGGGGTTAGTCCAATGTCAGCAGAGCCTTCCCATCCCCAGTCTCTAAAAGTAACCCAGGAAACTCCCATGTTTTAGCCTAGAGAAGTCAGGAATATCCTGCAGGACCACCTCTGCCCTGTCTACTCCCACCTGCAATTTCACAAATATTAAACTTGTCTGTGGCACCTCTCTGGAGAACCTGTTGGAGACCCCATTGTGACACAGCCAGTTCTGTGACCAATGCACAGAGGAACCTGTTCAGGCTACCAGGAATTAAATGGAGATCAGACTAAACCACATCCACCACAACATCTCCTACCTGTTTTATATTCCCACTAAATCACTCAATGAGAGTGGACACAAAATATTTGATTGGTTTCAGACTGTCAAGTGTTGAGGATTTATTTTATTTAAATTTTGCTTAAAATAAATTTCAGTTCTCTAAAGTGGGTGGGGCCCAGGGGTCAGGTTTTGTAGGTTTTCTTTGCATTCCTGTTCAGGCTCACTCGCAGTCCTCAACGTGGAGCAGATTTCCAGATGTGTCCTCCTCCCTTTCCTAACTAACAATACCACAAAAAGCAATCTTGCAAAGTATTTCAGACTCTTGGATGAAGGGCATTTATCAAAGGTTTTTTCCTTATATTATCTGTGAGAAAATTAGCACAATAAAGATGGTCCTTTCTCTTGCCCACTTGCAGCAATGATTACAGAAAATATGCACTCCATATGCCACAGTTTGAATCCATAGTGGGGCAGTAACAAGGAATAAACATCAAAGTAAATATTTTGGAGGAACATTAGTTTTCATGATTTTATACATAAAGGCACCAAATCATAGTTCAATCTTCTTATTTGCAAGTGAATAACCTCTATATAAAAGTACAATTCATATGTGAGCTGCAAAGAAAATGTCTTTCTTCAGCATTCCCACTATTAGGCAAGCAGATGGCTCAATCTAAATGACCATGTGAAAGAAAGAAAAAAAAGACCAGCACAGATCAATATCCTCACCATGATTCCTGCATTCCAATAAATACCAAACCATCAAGAGCAACAGCAGAGAGAAAAAGAGCATCAAAATATCATTTTAGGAAAAACAGTAAATAACTGAAACCAATCTGAAAACAAACAGCCAATAGATTTAATAAGAAGAATGTAAACAAAAAACAAACAAGCTTCACTCTTAACATCAGTGCCTGCAGTTATCCTGAATATAAGCAACAAAACAAACCACCCCAAACCTCAGTCTATAACATACACACACCACAGGGAGAAACATATCAAAAAGAACGAAAAAATATTACTTCTATATAAATGAGTCACTGTATTTCTGTGTTTGGGTAGTTGTTTAGATTTTTTGTGGGATTTTGGTTTTGTTTGGGTTGGTCTTGCTGGCTTGGGGTTTTTAATTACAGACAAGAAATAATAATTTCTTATTTTTCCAAGGGGCAAAACATACCATTTTAGGAACACCGTGATGACATTAAACGAAGAAATGGGAGATACTAAACAGATTAGAGCTATCTCAGAAATGGGAAAAACACACCAGAACAAGAGCTTTCAAAAATTCAGGAGCAAAGTTCCTTACTGCACAGAGACTCCTCTCCTGGCCTCATGGCCCCAGAACACACATCTCCCTCCGTGCCATGGGTGGCACCAGGGAGCAGATCCAGAGATTTCTTGCTCTGAGGCACAGCTATTACCTGTGTGTGTGTTCAGTGCATTAAACACCATGAAACCTCCCTGTGGCCTCACCTAGGTCTGAACTCACATGAGGGAAAGAACCAATTCTCCCAAGCCAGGCCACAGGTGAGTCAAACCTGCAGAGTCAGTCACACCTGAAAACTGCACCTTCTGCAGAGCCAGTCACACCTGCAGGCTGCACCTTCTGCAGAGCCACAGGCACATCTGAAAATTGAACCTTCTGCACAGTCCCACCTGCAGATTGCACCTTCTGCAGAACCACCTTGGATGCATCTTCTCTACAGCCACAGTCTCACCTGCAAGCTGCACCTTCTGCAGGCAGCCAGTTTTACTCTCAGATTCTGCCAGGTTCAGCGGATCTCTGCAGGTCTACTCACTGCTCCCCTGCTCAGCACAGCTGGTTAAAACAGAAAACAAAACCAAGCAAGCATCCAGCTCAAGGAAACAGCAGGAACCTGAGAGAGCTGCAAAAAACTATTCATCCCTGTACAATAAGTATTAGTACCTGCACCCAGAAAATAAGTACTCTAAGTTAAGTATCTGTTTTACAATGAAAACCAAGATCATTTCACCTTCCTCAGCCTTTCCTCCCGCAAGCTCAAGCTGGGGAGTTGAACAACCAAATTCTCTTTGGAATACTGATGAGGACCAGAAATTCAGGACATGCATCTGCTACACAGATTGAGTGTAGTCTAAGATATAATCCAGAGACTTAATTAAGCACATAAGTCATCCTCCAGTGGAATTTACTGGTAAACTTCACCTGACCAAGCATGCAGGTTTGGAGGAAAAGGGAAGATGAAAAGATTAATTTAAAAAGATATTGCAAAGTATTTTACATGGATATTTTGGGCCTGGGCACATCTACTGGTCACTGTCTAGCACTCAATAAGGAACTTTCAGTGGTCATGTCTTGAACTAAAAATGTTTTTCTTGCCACAACATTTGAGAAATTCTGCCAAAGAAAGCTCAATTTCAGACTCCTTAAAAGGTTCCAAAGACAATTCCTGGCTGATCAAGTTATTAAAAGTTGAGTAATCATCTGGGCAATCAAAAAAAAAAAACCAGTAGAAAGCATCTTAACTACTGGCTGTGCAAATTCTCCAAATTGTAGAGCAGAATGTCAGATACCTGGCCTGAGAGGCATCAGCCCAAGAGGCACATCCAGAGAGCACAACAGCTCTGTGGAACCCTGACACAACCCTAGGCTGCGCAGCATTTGGGACCAGAGCTTGCATACAGGAGAATCACTAGAATAAGGGTGTCGGTACTTGACTCAGAACACGAGGGAAACTCTGTTTCTTAAAATCAATGGGTTTTGGAATAGATACTTGATTAACCATTTACTCTAATAAAAATGGAAAAATCATAACATTCATTAAGAAATTTAAATTCTTATATTGCAACTTTCATCCTTGTTTATTTGACCACTTTCTACTAGGAACTTTTATCTCTACTAACTAGACTGCATTGTCATTCAGAGGTCTGAGTGAACCAGGAATTCAGAGTTCTAAGCAGTGAATTCACACAGTCTAATCCCAGAATGATCAGTATACCAAAATGACACTTCTCCATAGAGATGCCTATAGATAGAAGTGTGAGCTGGCTGATGGACATACTTGATTTTTCAATTTTCAAAAACAGGACACATTAGCTGCATGAATTACATTATATTATAAAGAAATATGAGTAATTTTAAAAGCAGGTCAAGTATATACTATTCATAATTTCAGTAATTTAAACAAAGTTATCCTTTAAGACATATTTAGTTTCCTACTAAAAAAACAAGCCTTCCAGCACACATTTCCATATCTCAAACTCTATTATTCTTTTCAAAATTCCCAAAAGCCTCCATTAATAAAGCCAAGAAACAGATTTCCAAAATGAAGCCCAAATGTAAAAAGATCAGCCTACTGAGTGTTCCCATCACAGCTGAATATTTTAATACTTTCTAGGACACATTTGGCCATTAAAATTTTGGGATCGTATCTTGCCATTTAAAACAAGGACAATTTGTAAAACATGAAAAAACCACAACAGACAGTATTGCTAAACAAACACTTTGAAAAGCTCTTAGCATAAAACATCCTGCAAATCCCACGCACCCCAATGCAAACATCTGAAAATAGCCCTGGCTCAAGATCCTCTAAATCTTTTCCAACCCATGGGTTTATAACCCTGTAAATTTTGAATTTTATTTTAGGACACCAGACAAATGCATTGTATTTCTACTGCTATTTGCATTAAAAATTGGTCAAAAGAGAAAAAGTATAAATTATGCCAGAAGTATGGAATTTACCAAATGTAAATTTTAACAGTGCTAAAAAAGCAACAGTAAATTCCATTTTATAAACATGAAGATGGAACATAGAGTAAATTAGGGTGGATTAACCTGGTCTTTAGAATTGAAACACCGCGGAGTTTTGAAGTTCACCAAATCACTCTCATGTGCAGCCTCTTTGGCTGCATTTAATCTGAAATACAGAGACTTTAAAAGGCCCCAACATCTGACTTAAGTAAACTGACTTCTTTAAGTCTGAGAAGAACTTAAAGCTGAACTATATTTGCTAGACAAAAAAAATCCCACGTTTCTAATTTTGTGCCAGCAGTTCATACACTATGTATAATATTTAAACATGCTCTAATTCTTATGTGTCAAAACAATCACGTTCATTAATATTTCCATTGCCTGCACTACTTTGGATGTATAATTTTATCAGAACCATTCCCCAGCTGCTTGGCTCTCATCAAGCAACTCAAAAGAAATGGGAATCAAAATTTGCAACCACCATGTATCTGAATTGTATATTGATATAAGTAGTGATTAACTAAACCTGTTCAGAGACTTGAGGTAGACAGAAAAATAAAGGAGTAGATAGAAAGGGAAAATCCCCAATTTATATAGACAGAGGATACTAATATATATATATTATTAAAATATTAATAGATATAATACTTCACATACTTCTTATATATTTAAGAAGTGTGTGAAATATTGCTAATATTTTTCCCAGCCTGGAGAGAATCCATTCACCATAAGTCTTCTTTTTCCCTCTCAGAAATAAAAACCCCATCCCAGTGGGGTGTGCACTTCTATTTCAAGAAAGGAAAAAAGGAAGTTTGCAAGCTTTCCATTGACTTGTATGAAATCTTGCTCACTCTCTGTTCTTATTAGTTATGTTAAAACAGGGACATCCAGGTTGAAAAGCCAATACAATAATTCTGAAAAAATTTAAAATATAAAAAAAAGAAAAAGCACCTAAACAAAGTACTAAACAGCTATTTTCTAAGGAATTCCCCAGGCTTACTAGCAATTTTTTAAGTTACTCAATGCCACATATCTCCAAACTGTTTTACCTGAGAGGTGTTTACTACCATTCACCTTCACACCTTCATCCAAATAAACATTAAGATTAGGGAAATTATGGCAGATTGGAATAAAATTTGTGCATTTTCAGCTAGATTTGTGAACAGACACTACAGCAAACTCATCAATACATCAAGAAAGTGAAAATATTTACCTAAAGCAGAGGCAGTTTAAGCCTGAGCTGTACCTTTTGCACGTCCCAAGGAAAAGAAACTCAGTGTGCAAAGCACCTTGGCACTCACAGAGCAAAATCTCAGGAGCTCTGTGGTTTTTCACTGAGCAAATACAGGAATTTACACATTCAACCAGCAATGAAACAACAGCAGCATATGACAGGCTGAAAGGTGCAGAGCTACAGAACATATTTGGGGAATTTTAGGGGAGAGCTGGAAATTATTTAGGAACTCTACTAGAAACATATCTACAGACTAGAAGAAAAGATGCACTCTAGAAAATATATGTGGTTTAGATAAACTCCACTGAAATACTGAATGACTTCAGGGTTTGCATTTCCCCCCTCACACACACCCCAGATCTTCCAGCTGGTTGTCAATACCTGTGGAGTGAAGCACAAACTGCTCTCTCTTTCCTGCCCCTGGTATTTGAACAGACAAGCCAAAAGTGTGCTGGTTTTGGCTGGGACAGAGTTAATTCTCTTCATAGCTACTGTGGGGCTGTGGTTTGGATTTGTGTTGAAAACAGTGTTGAAAATACAGAGATGATTCCATTATTGCAGGGCAGGGCTCACACAGTGGCCAGGCCATTTCCCAAGCTGGGAGTGCCCTGGGGTGGAGCAGGGACCAGGAGGGGACACAGCTGGGACAGCTGGCCCAAGGTGTATTTCACACCATATCTAATAATTTAGGTTGGAAAGGACCTCCAAGATCATTGAGACCCACCTCCATGCTGGAAATGCAGGGTGAGGAGGTGACAGAGAGAGAGGGGACAGCACGGAACGGTTTGTGTTTGCCTTCCCAAGCCCCTGCTGTGTGGGATGGATCTCAGAATTCCTGGGGAAGGCTGAACACCTGCCTGCTGCCCATGGCACCCAGAGCATGAAATCCTTGCTTTCCTTGTGTGTATGGCTTTTACTTTACCCTTAACATTGTCTTGACCTCAGCCCAGGATTTCTCTCCATTTTCCTGTTCTGCTCCTCTCCCTGTCCCAAGCTCTGCAGGGAGTGAGCAGCTGGTGGTGCTGAGCTGGGGTTCAACACTGACAGACAGAGCTGCTGATAAATGGTTTGCACTACAAAGTGAAACACACAGGAACTTCTCAGTCCTGACCTGTCAGATTCCAAAATTAAAAAAATAAAAGACAAAAAAAATTGAGAAAAGTGACACATGGACACTTTATTCCCCACCTCTGTCCCATGGTGTGCAGTACTGCCAGGCACTCAGATTTCTGAGACAGCTTAAGAAGGAAGATTACCAGAGCTTTTGCTGTTTCTAGGAAGTTTTATACTTATTCTCTCCCCCTCTCTCTCTGGAGGTTTTCAATTGTTCATTCTTTAATCTAAAGATGAAAATCATCCAGATTGAGAGCATATTTTTTTCTGTGGATAGGAAAACACAACAGAGGCACGACCTTTGCTTGGGGGGCTCACTACACACATTCCAGGCAGCTCTGATCATATTTCACAACCCTGGAAGTGATTGTGATGTCCAGAACACTGAATTATGTCATTAATTAAGGAATTGGGCAGGAGGTAGCTGATTATAAGGGAGAGAGAATCTGTACTTACACAAAACTATTTTCATAATCAGTGATGATAGAAAGGGAAATAAAGAAAAATTACCTTGTGCTTAATATAAGTGTCCTGGTATATTGTTTTAGAAGATTGTTCTGTGTGTAGAGGTTGCTGTTTAGCTCAGTGGTTAGCCAAAAGCAAAGTAAAGATTTTACTAATCTTACCTTAGCATGAAAAAAACCAAAAAGACACAGCAACATTTTGCTTTGGACAGCAAACTTCCTAATTTCTCTTAAAGGACATATGAGAAAAAGGTAGGATAAGGCCCATGATCCATTTAATTTTTATTTTAATGTTGATTTTACCTGAAACAAAATGTGCAGTATCCAAATGCAGGAATACCATTTACTAGAGTATCAGAGATTAGTTCATTAATGGGTTCAAGGAACTGGCCATGCATCAGCATAACATTAGAGGCTAACTGATTTTCCTCTGCAAGCCACTTACACAACTGAGCATTTGCAAATCATCTCAAGATGCATGCCAGAGAGAGAGATGACAGTGTTAAAGAAATACATTTTTCATTTTATTCTATTAGTAATACACACTACTGAATGTTGCAGGGCAGACAACGAGAGATTTTTTTAAGCAGCTTGGCAAGCCAGGACACACATTACCTACAAGATGTTTTTGCTGTAAGACATGACTCAAACAAGAGCTGAGCAATACTCACTGAGCAACAACAGGATTTGGTGAAATGACAGTTTTGCCAAATTCCCTACAGACTTATATTTAGATTTTTAGAGGCATCTGATTTCTTAGCTGTGTAAAAAAACCCAAAAACAAAACAAAACCAAAAAAACCCACCAAAAAACGCACAAAAACTCATTGTTGTGAAGCAAAACAGCCATAAGTAAGTGAGCATGTGCTTAAATACTTGACCAAGTCAGAGCCTTAAAATGAGGAAATTACAAATATTGCACAAAACAATCACTGCTGTGCCTGTCCACACAAACGTCAGAGCAGTCACTGTGCAATGTACACAGACACCTGAAAGGATTTGTAAGTTCTCTCAGGTAAAACTCACAAGGTTGCAAAACATTCGTGATTTCTAAAAACAGAGAAGTCAATAGGCTACAGACAAGCAGAGTTTTCTGTCTCTCCCAGTATTTTTGCTTGCATCAGGCACAGGAGAAATACACATGAGATTGCTGCAGCAACTTTTCATTCCCATATGAATGAAAATATCCCTTACCAGCCACCTTTCAAAAAGCTGAATTCCAAAGTGACCCTAAAGACAGCACTGACTGGCACTTTATCACTTATTCATAGAAAAAGAAGCTTGTGAGAGACTCTCCACAAGGTGAAGATGGGCGACAGCAAGACCCACCAGGAACAAGTGTCTGAAACTGCAGGAACTCAATTATTCCTCTGCAAGAGCCAAACTAACAAAACTGAAGCACATTAACTCTCAGACAAGACCAGAGACTACACCACATCCCCTAGAACATAATGGGAGTGGTGTAAAGGCTCTGAATGTCAAATAAAAAATATTTTAAAATCAATTTCAGCCCTTATTACAGCAAAAATCAAGTGGTCAGTTAGTATATGTGTAAGTCTTAGTTAAGATGTAGTTCTCACAACTTTTAAGGAATATGCACAAATGTACACCTTCCTACAGGGTGCCCCGACAATCAGTGAAATAGAGGGGGTACAAAGGGGTAGGAGCAGTCCTCTGTAGGAAGAGGTGTGTGTCCTTCACAATTCCTCCTTTTCTAGAAATGAAAGGAAAGAAAAATTTTATATTTCGTTACATGGTAACTGAAAAAATCTTCCATTAACAGGAAGCATGACTTTACATTTCCAAGGAAACTTCACTAGTGGAACAAAACCTAGAAATCTGCATTTTAAAAATCAGAGTCCAAATTCTCTTTTACAAGCACTTCAGATGCCAACTTGATGCTGAGAAAAGAACATCTCACATATCCAGGCTATCAATATTGAACAACTTCTCTGCTGGATTTCAACATTTATCATTTGGGGTCTTTACTTCAGTCCACCTCAAAAACCTCTCTCACTTTTTTTTTGTTGTTGCTTTACTTGAAAGCCACGGCGCTCTGGAGAGGGAGACTGACAGAGAAGTCTTTGATATCTCTGTGCCATCACCTGCAGTAAGCAGCAGCAGGGAGTGAGAGCACATGGCGATGCTGCAGCTCCGAGCATCCCCTGCCAAACCGCGGCTTTGGCTGCCGGCGCGGTTGGTGGAGCTCTGCTGGGGCAAAGGTGCTGATGCTCCCCAGCCCTTGGGTGCAGGAGATCCCAGCTTAAAAACCCTCCTCTCCTTCACTCTGCACTGACTCCTGTCACTTTTCTGGTGTCTGTTTTTGTATTTAAACTCCCACGGTTATTCTGCAGCTATATTGCTCTTGCAGGAGACAAACCCACTTTGAATCATTAAATATTTTCATAGCTTTGTTTTCAGTTAAATTTGTTTTCTTTTCATTCCAAGACCACTTTGCCTCGGGATTTTTTCCTTCCATCTATGTTCTCAAGCAAATAAGCCTATTTCTCTAAGGCTAAAAACTAATATTTATCCATTTTTAAATACTGACTATGGATTTAGGGTGTTTTCATTCCTTCTATCCCTCCACTACCACCACTATAACCTAAGCAGCTGCAGATGAATTAAAAAATAATTGTTTTTCATAGGAAGAAGATAGTAGGATAGCAAAGAGAACTTTCTATTCCTCCCTTCAGCACCACTAGTTGTCAATATGCAGCTGCTCCCTCATGTAAAGAAATGAAAAGTTAAACTTAAAAAGTAACTGATGGCAGTTAAAAGTACACCCTGAAGAAATTTAATACACAAGACATACTTAAAGCATTTTTCCATGTATATCCACAATAAAGCATTGGATTGTGTTTACTAATTTAAGAACAGTTGTGCACATTGACAAAAAGAACTGCGATTGCTAAATCTGACATAGCAGAACATGCAAACCTACTTGCAGCAGAGAAATACACCATTTTTCCTCATATTACAGCAAGCTCTTCAAGGACTTCTCTGGGAATCATGACATTCTTGTAGTATTTATTCTTAATGAGATTACACTAATCAAGCTTAAATTAACATTTATTCTGCTTAAAGATGCAGGATTAGTGTGCATGTACACATATGTAGGCTGGGGAAAGTCTTCCTGATCCAAGGAACAATGTGCATGTAGTGAAAAGCTATTACCATTAAGAAAACTGGTATCAAGAATTCTGCAAATATGCCAGGAGATAAAAGTCACCATACTACTGCAGTCTGTTTCAGGGAAAAACAAACTATGCTATTATCTCATATACTGTGGAATACACAGAAGCACAAACCGAAGTGTTTCAACTCAGTACAGTATGAAAAATTCAAAATAAAATTAAAAGTGTCTGAAAACAAACAAACAAAATTCCACAGCAGAGTTGTTAATGATGATTATTTATGATCATTCAGAACTGGCATCACTGTTACAGTTTCCTTCCCAAATTTCTCTATGACACATCACTCCATAATCACTCCAGAATCTGTATGGATGACTTACCAGCAGTTTAGGGCTCTAAAAGGTGTCTGACCCAAGCCTGATGTTGCTACTCTCATAAAAAGGAGTGCAATACTTAATCAAAAATTTAAAGCAGCCAATTTGTGCTGGGAATCTCTTGTGGAGAGCCATCAGGGCAGCTCAGAGCCCTCAGAACCCCGGGACCCCTCTCCACTGCAAGCAATCCCCAAACTCACGAGCGCAACCCACTCAGCCCAGTGCTACCCTGAATATTTCATCAGGAATGACAAGATTTTTTTTCCTTCTCCCTCCCCTCCCAGCCCCGCTTTCATATTTGCTCGCTTGACAACTTGTCACTGCCACATCACTGCCACGCTGGCTGTCCTTGAAACCTGACCTCTGCAGCTTTCTGCGCCCAGTGGTCGTGCCGTCCCTGTCTCACTCCAACCATTTCTGACAGGAGACATGCTGATCTCAACAGCAAGCCCTGGCACCTGAGACACACTGGGATTACACAGGTAAATCAGGGTATTCCGTGTTGTCTCCCGGCTAACAACAGAGGGAGAAACATGACATCTCCAACAACAGATCTTACATTCGCATATTCAAAAGATTCATCATGCTTTTACAAGCAGATGGGCAAGATTGTTTCCCCTTGCTCTGAGAGGGCAAATCACACATAAAATAAAATAAAGCAGGAGCGGGGGGAAAAAAGGGAGATGTTATCCTGGTTTTAATTTAAACAGAATTAAAGGGTAGGATACTGAGGATGATGCTAGATAAAACAATGAAATAAAAAATCAAGAAGGTGAACAGAAAGTCTTGTTCACCAATCTAAAACTGTTTCAATTACAACTTTTATTAGAAGCATCTCTGGTATTTATCTTCCATGTGAATCCTCTTTGCCTAATAAGGTCTGATTTCATTCCACAATGGCACAATCTACTGAAAAGCAGGTATATCTGCAAAGAAAGGTAAGGCTTCCCTTTAAAATGGCATGTTTTTAACTTTTCTTGAAATGTCTGTGTAGAGAAGAACGTGAAGTATTTTGACTGAAATAAATGCTTTCATGGAAAACAGTGAGCCCTGGAGATTATGCCGATTCTTGAAGAACTTCATACTGTTTTAAGCAGGTGACAGTAATGTCATCGCCTGAGCTTTTTGCCTTCCACACTTGCACAACAACAAAAAAAAAACCCAACCAAAAAAAAGAAAGCAAGCTACCCATGCAGATAGCACCTCAACAGAAGCTACAATTAACTTACACCAAGGCCAGGTGCACTACAGTTACCTCCTGGCCAATACTGCCTTTGACTGAGAAAAAACCCAGTGAACACCATGCCTAAATGAGAACCAGCCTGCATTTAACACATTTGCCTTGCAAGGACTATAAACATTTTGCACAGCCTACACCACAGCCATGCTGGACTGGGTAATTTGGTTATTCCCTGCACATCAGCACTGTTAATTATCCCACAGGATATCATACACTGTCTATGATACTGTAAGACCAAATTTAAGAGAAATAAGAAGTCTATGAGGATTGTATTTGAACACATTTTCTGCACATTTACATCTCTCAGCTATCTTTTGTCATCAGTAAATAGCTATGGAAAGCCCCTGGATTCCTTCTTAAAACTATTCCTGCCTTACATAATATAACATTATGTTTGGAAATGTTTCAAAGGTAAGTAGTAATTATCTGACCACACTTTCGTTTCAAAATTACTTTTAAAAATAATTCCAAAGCATATTAACAAATGTTCTTTTTCCAGATCTGTACTCTGTGACAGACCACTGTCATAATTGTGCATTTTGCATTTGAAAATTACTTTAAAGGAGCACAGGCTACAAAGCATTTCTTCCCCATGTCTAACATTATTGTTCAATCATAAATTTGAGAGCCTAGTCAAATTCAAATATTCCATATTATCTTATTTGGAAGTTGTACACATTCAGGAGAGAATACTCTCTTTAGGCACTGTTCACTGAAGAAACAAAGGGGGAATAATCACAGGAAGCATCTAACTTGGCTGTTTAACCTGCATGTGCTTCAGGTAAAGAGAAATAATTCCCATTTTTACTTGTGTCAGGTCAATTGCCTGGATTCATAACATTCCCTGGGTGTCACTTGGCTTAGGTGGGCTAATCTACATTCCCCTCAAGCTAACTCTAGAAACACAGCAAACACTCCTAGTCAGATGGAGAAAATAGTTTTCATTTTGAAAAGTTAACACACTCCTCCACTTTACACACAACCACAGTGAGTACACACACATGCAGCTGCATAATCCCAAGCCTTCATTCAGGAGTGGCAGCCAGCAGAAGCCTTGGACGAGTTCAGCCAGCCTGAGCAACTCTCCCCCTGATCTTTCCTGAAGGAAAATTCATCCTAGGACAGCTCCATTGTTTGCTCCCCTCCCACACTGCAGGAGGCAGCACTTGGTCAGGTGGTTTATGAGTTCAAGAGAAATTCAGTTGTTAACATTTGAGTTATGAAATGGGAGAAGATAACACAAGGGGAGGTGCTTCCTGGTGGATTTTTTTCTTTTGAACAAGGTCTCCTCTAAAAAGGAGGGCATCCTAACAAAGGAAACACAGAGCAAATACAATTGAGTAGGCAAGATTCTTTCAGCATATTTTAGGATGCTCTCTGGGAACAGTCAGGAGAGAAGAAATCAACTTCCTGAGAAGTTCATAGCAAGTGAGAACAGGGCCTGTTTAAACTTGTGCTCAGAAAAACCCTTTCAAAATAGACAACACTCACAGCAATCTGCTCCAAATGAAAACTAAAAAAAGCCAAACAGACCAAACAAACCATGACAGCCTGTATTCTTTCAGAGTGTAATTATCTGTCCAGTGTAGGGCCACTTGAGCAATCTTGCTTTGTCTGCATCCACTGAGTGCAAATCAGTAGAAAAACTCAAGAGTAACAGAATTCTTGTAGAATTTAACCCTTGTTTGAAAGCCCCAAGGTGCAACTGAATTATCAGTGTGACGTAACTTAGCAACACTTAAAACAGTCATGCTTGAAAACATATGTAAGCAAGTAGCAGAAATGATAGCACTTTTCTTTAAGAGGAATTTATGACATTTGTCACTTCTGTTCTCAAAGCCCATCTGTCTATCAGTGTGCATTCTGAGCAAATGCAGCTGAATGCTGTCTTCACAGCGTGTCGTGTTGTGCGGATTTAGGAAAACATACGTGCACTTTTAAAGTTCCTGTGCTTTTTTCTACTCAAGCAGAATTTGCAGCCACTCAAATCATGTGCCACACTGTTATATGAAGGAGAGTGCAAATTTTAAGCTTCCTTGTCCAGCCAAAAGAGCACCTTCAGTTGAATCTGCAATTTTCATGCATAATATTGTGTAAATAAAAGCTAAGGAGGCTAAAGGGTCTGAGTAAAAAAAAAAAAAATCAGTCCTTCAGACCCAAGAACACATATTGTTTAAAATGTTAAAATTCCCAAAGTCACAGACAAAAAAGCCCCAAGTATATCTTATGCCTCAAAATTGATAACAAAAAGGATGTGGCTAAAATCTAAGTCCTCAAAATAGCACAGCCTCTGCCAAAACAGCTGTAGTGGATTTTATTTGGTAGTAACAAGAACACAAGTCAAAAAAACCAACCAAACAAAAAACCCAAAAAAACCCCAAACAAACAAAAAAAAAAAAAAACCCAAAACAAAACAGAAAAAAAAAAAACACCCACATACAACAAAAAAACAAAACCAGAAACTAAGCAATCAAAAAAAAAACAAAAAAAAAACAAACCCACAAAACAAAAAAAAACCCAAATAAACAAAAACAGGAGTGCAGGAGGGAAACAGCTAACCCACACCTTTAAGGAAAAAAACAAAACAGAAGAACAGAAGTATCAAGCCATATCTTCAGTCATTAAAGAAGTCTTCATTAAAATCCAAAGCAGTATCATTAGGCTTCATAGTTTCAGATCCTTCTCGTGCTTCAGGAATATTTGTCAACATTAAATTTAAAGGTAAATGGAGTCTAGATTTTCCAAGCACATAGAATTTAAAATAAATAAAAAATGCCAGAGAACTTTTAGCCAATGTATTTTGGAAGGTGATTATAAGAGTCTCAAAGCAGGGTTCCTGATTATCTTAGGAACTTCAGTTCCAGCAGACTTTGTTGTGTGTTGCTCTTTGTTTCCACAACAAACTTGTATTTCTTCAGCTCCAACTAATGTTTGACATATTGAGGGCTGATCCCAGACCCTGCCTTGTCCATACCTTTACAACGTTCGTGCCTTTTGCAGCAGATCATAAAGTTCAAGGGCATGAGTAGATGTTCCGTAATTCAGCCATATGATTCATATGAATTCTGCTTTGCTTAACATACTCAGGAGGCCCTCCCTCCCCCAAGAGAAAAAGAGTTCAATTCATAAAATACTAATAGGCTCATTATGCTCAGAGGCTGAGTTGAGAATGGCAGAACTGGATCTGGCTGAAAACAGTTCCATGTTTGAAAGTCCAGCTTCAGAAATACTCTGACATCAGAGTCATTACTTCCATTTGAAAAATATAGATACCTGTGTAATTCTCTCATTTCTCAATGAATGTGTAACATAGGTGCACTACCACATGAGCCTGCATGCATAAAGTGTTAAAAAGAAAAATTTTAGCAGCTTTGAACTTAGTTTTGAAGCCTTCTGCCCAGAGGCCCCACAGTAGCAGCTGCACAGCCTTTATAGCCACATTAAGCAGAAATAATTGCAGCAAGTCTGAGCTCCTCTCCTCACTTTTGTGGTATCAAGTTCAGCCACAGAACCCAGACACCTCTGCAGCAAAGAGACAATCTAAACAACTTAGTGCTGGTTAGCCACTCACAGTTCTACAACCACCTTTCTACAGCTCTCTGTGCAGAAATTGCGCACTGGTTTCTGTATTGCAGTTCCACATGTCAGTCTATGCATTTGGGCAAAGACTGCTCCCTCACCAAAATGCTGGCTCTCAGCTTCACAGAACAGGTAATTCCTGCCTGCAATATTTAATGCAGGGCTAAGAAGGCAGAGCAGGTACCAAACATCCATTGCTCTGCTTGGCAAGCTCTTGGTCCCACTCCTGGCCTCTTTTTCCTCCTCAAGTTTCTCCCCCATTCCCTGGGGAAAAGGGGGAAGTGTTTGGTCCTCCAGCCCATTTCTTTGATCTAATACTTCTTTATTCTCGCTGTGGCCATTGGTGGGAGCCCAGAGGTGGGAGCTGGAAATCTCAGTACCAGATCCAATCAGACACCCCCAGGACACAACCTCAGATGCTTGGTATGCCCTCACACTGGGGATTAAAGGTGTGGAACCTGCCATGGACAATTTTCACACCCTGCACTCACTCTTAGGAGCAGGGTATGAACATTTTAGGAAGAAAAAGTATTCTCCCCAGTACTGCTGGCTTAAACTAGAACCAGACTTCTCACTGAAAAAAGAATATATTCTTGGTCACAATCCAAAGCACACTTAAGTCAATGGAAAAGGTGCACACAAACAGAAACTAATCATATTTCAGGAAAGTCTATTTGCAAAAAGATGGAAAATATTTCTGCAAAGCAAAATTTACACTTACAGACCAACTCCTTTCATCAGTTTCAAGCATATTGATGAGAGGATATTGTTTCCACCAGGAATTACAAAACACTCTCATTTAAGGTCACATCCCACTAACATCACAAAAGTGTACTTTAGCTGATTTATGCTTCTGTAGTCAAAGTGCATTCCATGTGTTTAGAAAGTGAGAAGAAACAAATTTAACTGTGGATTATCTCACATAAAAATTTTACAATATGTAAAATACAAAGAAATTAACAAAAATATATGCAGCAATTTATTTCTTGCACTCCTCCTTGCCCATAGGTGAATTATTGTTTTTAATAGATGAACAACCATGTCAGGTTTTTAAGAATATTAAATTTAATTTGTCTATTTGATTTCAATCCATTATTACAACCTATTAGAAAAATCCATGCCAAACTCTGCACATAAATGACTGCATTAAAATTATATGTACATGATGCAACCCCAAATATTCAAATTCTAAACTAAGATGTGTACATATGCCTGAATGCTCACTTTCACCACTCCACACCAAATGTAAAATGAACTGGAAGATACATCTGCACTGACTTCAATCTATTTCACATTGATCAGTAGCTAAGAATATTTCACTATAGAGATTTATCACATTAATTAGCTCTGAAATTACTCATAGTAATTAAGTATATTGTTCATAAACTCTTCAGAGATTGTTGGAATACTTTTGCTGCTACTTAAAGAAAACAAGTATCAAGGGAAAGCATTTTCCAGGAAAAAACAATTGTCTATTAATGATCTTTTAATTCATTTAAGCTCTCCCACCCTTCCATTTGCCCTACCCTGGATACAATTCCTTCTAAGTAGACTTTTTTTCTGAAGGCTAACATGACTAAAATAATTTTAAAACCCTTCACAGATTTTGAACTGTGACTTACAGCATGTCACGTTATCACTGTGATCTTTGAACAATCCTTGTTTATGCATGCAGCAATCCCAAATGCAGAGCAAAGCACTTCTGGAGCTCAAACCCCCATGTCACAACGCTCCAAGCCTACAGAATTTCTGCAAAGGATTTCCAGGGATTCTGGAGGAACTCAAGACTGTGTGGTGCCACAGGATAAAATATACAAAAAGCAGAAACTTAAATTTGCATGGTTTATTATCCAACACAAGGGAAGCCTGACTGAACCAAGAGAACCTTTTAGAAAGTGTAAAATCCAGCAGAGTACTGGATATCAGCATGGAGTGTGCCCCCCTCGATGCCCTGTGGTTTTTTTAAGCAACAGCATGGCTTAAATTTCTCAGGCTTGACATCCCATTGGGCTGGTGCGTCGTGTCCCTTTTTGTCAGGCTGTCACGTCACACGGTGTAATGTGGCATTTCTGTGTAACGGACTGAGACACGTCATGCCAATGACATGTCAGCCTTGTGAATTTCAAAGAGACACAGTTCAATGAAAAACATGGTTTTCTAACTGCCCTGGAGGTTTTAAACCTTAAGAAAAATAAAAAAAGGCTTTTCTTCTCCAGTGATTTTGCCACTGAAAAGCACATGTTTTTTGGTGTTACCCATGTGTAGAAGCAGGTAGCAGATATCTGAATATTTGGACATCTTTATTGTTGAATCCTAAATTGCTGATTCAGTTTGATAATTAGGAAAGGTCCAGAGCACAAATGCATTCACCGAGTAGCTACTGTTGTTTATTCCCACCAGACTACACATACAGTGATAAAACTTTTGTATTTAAGATAAGTCTAAGCACTCAGTTTCCAGGACTCACAACTCCATGATTTATTCCCAGAATCTTTAATGGGTACACATGCTCCCATGGACTGCAATGGCACATTTTGGGTCTGCTTAAACACCATACAGCAGGTGGGACAGGGATCTTACATCTTGCCTATCCTTTATGCTGCTTTTAGATTAGCAAGGCAAAAACAGAATTGGTCTGCAACCCAAAGCACCCTAAGAAGTTTTTCAAAGCATGTTTTCTCAACATGAATTTCATATATTCCAAGCTGGAAAACCTACCAACTGAGGAGAACACCTTCCTCCAATCACTAGTGCTAGTCCTTACTCTCTAAACTTCCTAAATGCCCAAGGAAAACACTGACTTCAACCACACCCTAAAATTTTATTTCATCAAGATTTTTTTTAGTTTGGGAAAGAAGAAAATTAAGATCTTAACATGGAAATTTTAATGCCAATACCTCACTAAATCAAACAAGTGGATGGCAGCATTTTTAAACAGTGTTTTTGCTGATTCCAAACCAGTGATGCTTTCTCAGATGGACTGCTCTCAAATCACACCAACACCACACAGGAGCAGCACTGAGAAGTGGAAGAGGACTGGGAAGCCACTAATGCTGCTTGCAGAAAACCAGTGAAACGTGCTCCTTGGCAGGTACCTGTCCTCAACAAATAGGTTGGGTGGGCACTAAAGTCAGATCACAACGAAGTCAATACCCTTTTTCAGTAAAGGAGCACAGAAGAGAATTGATCAAACCTAAATAAACCAGAAGAGAAGGAAGCATCATCTATAATCACCTCCAGTACTGCTGGTCACCTGCCCAGCCAGCACAATTCCTGCTGCTTGCACTTATGCAAATGACTGGAAATAAGAATACACAAATTAAGACACTTTGTTTCCTCAATAAAGCCTTCTCCACAGTCTCTAAATGGAAAATGTGATGCTATTAATTACATTGCCTACAACAAAAAACAGGTCCTAAGGAAATACACATGTCCCTAAAGAAAACCAAAACCTAAAAAAAAGTGCAACTTCTATAATCCTGTCCTGATCTTCCACTCTAGTTTTAACCAGATAGCAAGACATGAATCTGTGGCAAAGATCCATTCAAATATGCCAAAGATGTAAATGTATCACTCTCACAAACTGGTATGTGCCTCAGTGTTACAGCATTATGTCTGTTTGGGGGTATTTCCACAACCTACCAGGTATTTCATCAACAAAGAGAGTCTTTGTGAAATCCCTAAATATATCAACGAAGGGAGAGCTCAGATGGTGGGCAGCAGTCAGAAACTTTGCTGCCATCAGCACTGACCCCCTTCTCACCCAGCAGGGGTTCAGAGATCCACACACGTGTCCAAAGAAGCAAATATCTGCTACAGAGATCAGTGGGCAGATCTTTGCTTGCACTCACAGAGGACTCGAGGTGACAAATATCTACACACATCCATCTATTAGTCACTTGTGTTGCCTGCATACTAGGGCTGGCTTAAAAATAATAAATAAATGAAACCTCTGTTTTCCCAGAAAAGAAAAACATTATTACCTTTGTGATAAAAACAATCATCAGGTGGCATCTTTGGGTGGCTGGTTAGTTACAAACTAATACTAAACTCTTCGGCAAAACCAGTTTGATTCCATAATGCAGAACTTATCCAAAAGTTAGCAAAACTTATGCAAAAATTACTTTTGTTGTACTACTTCCATAACTACATAAGTTTTTTAGATATGACCACAACTACCCTAAAAAAAAGGTAAGATAAAAGGATTTCTGCCTTTGGAATGGATGTGTCTTCTTTTTTTAAATAATGGGGCCAGCTGAAAAGACAGTGACAAATAGTAAAAATAAAATAATGTTCTTCATTATAAAGGAGCTTTATATAATAAAATATTTTCTTGCCAATAACAAAAAAATAGTTGGAATTTTATAATTTATTTCTCCATCAAAATTACATGCCAGTATTGCAAGTTGGAACTCTATGGCTAATTAAGAGCTGTGTTTCATTTCAACCTTCATAATTCCATCTGAGAGGAGGAGATGCCATTCTACAGCTTCAATTTAGCTGTAGTAGGTATGATATGAGATTACCTTCCTTGGAGTGTTAATCCCATTCTGGGAAACACAAAACACTTCCAATGGAATTTTTCAGTGCAAGAAGTACTTTAATTTTAAATATATATTTTTTTAAATGCACAGTAAAACTCACAGTGCAAATGTATAATACACTGCTTCAGCACACACCTGCTCACAAAGCCGTAACCAAAACCAGCAGAAAGTGCTTCATTAAATTTCATGGTTTATAAATAGCTGAAATTTAAAGAAAATAAAGGTAAACCTAAATTTACATTAGCATCTATCACTACACAACTACACCTGCTTTTAACCACCAGTCCTGAACTGTTCTCTCACATATTACCCCTCTTCTGCATCCCTCAGATCTGCAGGCAGCCCAGCATGAGCAGCCAAGGAGGCAGAGTTGGCCATGGATCAGAAACAGGAGAATGTTTTATTCTTCTCCTCTCCCTAATGTAAGGCTCATACACAGCTCTGCATTTATACATGATACAGCACCAAGCAGATCTCCTGAAATATCCAGTTTCTACACATCTGCACAGAAATGTATCCTCTCTGCAGCACAGTACATTGAAATGGGTGATGAGATGCCAGAAGCTGTCAGGAGAAACAAAGAATTTCTCTAAAGTCTCTCAGAGATGAGAAGGAAATTAAAAAATAGTTTTTCTTGTGTATTTATACCTTTGGATCTAGTGGGAGAGTTTTTTATTTTTCACTATCAAAAAAACTACTTTTAACATTTATGTAACTACCTTTAAGATTTTTCATTTTATGATTATGATAAGAGTGTAAAAATTATTGCTACTAAAGATCAAAATGATCAACTGTCCACAAGGATAATTGTGGGTGTTTAAATAGATGGGTCTGCTTGAAGGACATTGTTTTAGACAACCCACTACATTGTCTCTCTAAAACACAAAACTGGTCTGAAAGTTTACATCTTCAAAATCTATCATGCTTCTTTTTCTCTTTGGAGAGAGATGCATATCTAACCATTGCCAATTCTTATATTTCCATCTACAATTGACAGCAATACCTCTGACAGCTAATGTGGACCAGAAACAAAATCAAGGACCATGGATCATAAATAATTCCAATAGACCCAGGATAAGTAATTCTGTTGGAGAAGAACTGAAATCAACTACTTGATTTTTTTTAACTTGGTTCTTTTTTTTTCTTATGTGGTAAGAAAAAAACACATGCAACTGTAGTGAGCCTACACCATAAATTCCACTACACTCCAGAATCCAATGCAAATCTTGCATGAAAACACAAAACCTTCATATTTCCAAGCTCTGCTGCCACCTGTTAAATTCTCATGTTTATGAGGTAATATGTAAAGACTCAGAATGATATTTGACCATCAGGTAAGCCAAAGTAAATGCATGATAATTCCAGCATTTCTTTGGCATTATTTTAAATTTATTATTAGCTTTAATACCTTAATTCCAATGAGGCATCACTGCCATTTCCAGCAGACAGCTTTTAAGCAAATCAATCCTGTTTCATCTCAGACCAAAGTGTGGTTCTAGAGGAGCTGAGGGACACTTGGCCTGGAATCCTCTCAATGTGTAGATCCCCCTTTTCCAAGGAGTCCTGAGCAATTCCAGACCCATCCTTCCCTGCTCTCAGCAGCCAACCCCCATATGCCAAGTCACAGAGCTTTCCTTGCTGGAGCTCCCATTTCCACCAGGACAGTCCTCATTTTGTTCCAGCTGGGAACCAACTCATTTCCCTTGCCTCCCATGAGCTTTTAGCAAGCCACTGCTGTATTTACTTTTCTATTCTCAATTCCAGAGATGCTATTTAGGGCCTGGTAAGTACCTTAGACTCCTTTGAAAATTGCCTTTATAATATTAGTACCAGTTTTGTTGCAGCTTCTTGATGGCAACAAGACAAAGCAGCACATCTGTGGAGAAGGGGGAGGCCTTGATTCATGGCTACCCCAATCTCCTAAATAACTACTCTCAAAGAGATTTCGACCTCTGATCAAATGTCATGGGATTTTCAAAGCCATGGACCTGCTTTTACAAGCCTCAGCCCAATTCAATTCTTACACTGTGCTTAATAAGATCTGCAGCCTTTCTTTGGTCATAAAGTACTTGATAGTGGCCTTTTTTCTTGGTGCTGAGATGGATGAAGTGTTTTTTAGTATGATAGAAGCACAAATACAAATCTAAAAGAGAAAACCCTCAATTTTACTCTTATAGTTGAGTAACCATTAACCTTTCCTCCTCTTCTCCCCAAAATACCAATTTGTATATAAAAACAAGCTCCAGGACTTAGACCTTGGGTGGCAGTTTTAAGTCTAAAATCAATTTTTGAATTACAAACCCTCTGAAAATAGGGGTTTATAATGGAGCCACTGACAGACCCTTAACTACAGCGGCGCTAGCGGGCACCACTATAATATAAGAATAAAACTAAATTACATCACTTGTCATCATTAAGAAAAATTTTCATCTCAGTTCTTCATTTGAAAAGCACTATAGTTAATGAATGATTACTGAGCCATGACACCTAAATGACTAAAATATAGGAATTATACTGAGGTCAACTCAAGTATTTTTTAAACCATGAAATTAAAGGATCTATTCACTGTGCTATAGGATACCAGTCCTGGCTGTTATGCTCCCCTGCAACACTGACTTTGAGCATAAGGGAATGGTGTGTATTCCTACATTGGAGATAAAGGCCCCATGCAAATTTAAGAGGCGAACACATGATTGCCCAAGAGTGACCAAGTGTGGGGTTCTTCTCTGTGTTCATACATGTTTCCTTCAACACCTGTTTTCTTTATGCCTCTCTGCAGGTAACAAACTTGAAAATAAAGACTATTTTATGGCAGTAGAAGGCAGAAACTTCTTTGAAAAATGATATTTAATTATTCAACATAAAGTCCAGTAAGTTAAATTTAGTACACATTTAAGTACACCAGATTCTTTTACCAAGACACATAAAAAGAAAGGCATTTTAAGGAGAGCTGACAGTACTGTGCTATCTTGCAATGCTCTGACAGTGCTTAACCACATTCCTTATATTTTGTGATCATGAATTAAGAACAAAAACAGCTTATTATCCATGTGCTTGGATGTTTCAAAGGTAAATGGAACCAATGGTAAAAAAAATACAGAGAAATGTAAACATTGCTTGCATATGCATGGTTCTCTAATTTGAAGCCATTTTATTTGTCCTTCCAGCTAGGAAAATGGAGATGCTCATGAGAGCCAGAATTATTTCAATTGCTCACACAACACAAAGAAATTAAAGGGACCAGGTAAAGATATGAAACAATAGAAAAGGAGGCAATTTTCATCACTGCCATGCAAAGATTATACGTCTGTGATACCTCCCCAGTGCACCTACTTTGCTCATGTTCTCACAGCACTCAGCCTGAGCCCTGCTGATCATGAAGATTTGTCTAACACTTGAAAAAATGCCAAAACTATGAAAAAAAGTATGCAGTGCCTATGAGATTAGAGCTCTAGGGAAATGCTGTCAGTCCTGCTCCTTAATTCCAGAAGCCACATTCACCTAAATTTCACTAAGCTTCAGGTAAATGAGGATGACTAAGTAACCCCAGATTCTCAAATGCTTCAAAGCACAAGCAGTAGTAGCAGTGTTTATTATTTTAACCCCAATTCTTTCACCTTTTTTGGGGGGACAAGGGCAGGGGGGACACACACACAGGACTGGTGGGTGTGGAGGGAGGGCAGCACACAAGAAGGAAAAAGCTATCCAGGGAACAGTGACTGAAAAACGGCATTTATTCATTTTTCCCATATCAAATTTTAAATGCACACATTTTCCAATAAAGGGTTTCAAGGTGCTACTTGAAGAATATTTTGTTTCCCAATGAGGAAAACTCTCACTAGGTCTTGGAGCTGATGAAAGTGTAAGCAGAAGTGAAGGTTTCCAAATTGAAAACGATGAATGTAGACTGCATGTTAATTGTCACCCAGCTAGTTTGCTCATGTTGGTCACATGGCTAGTGACAGTCAGATGTTGATGGAGTCTGACCTGTTCTAAAAAGCTGGCATTTTCAAAAAAATTAGTTAGAAGCTATCTCTGCAGTCTGTGGAAAAAGAAGAGGGGAGAAAGGGGCTCCTGACAGCTCAAGCAGAGGAGGAAAATTAGAAAGGAAAGCCAGTACCACTACCATATGGGCTCATAGCTCATCAGGACAGCTGGCAAGAAACATTGCTCTTCTCTTCTTTACTTCCAGGGCTGTGATACATTTCTTTATATGGCTATCAATAATGCTGAATGATTAATGCTAATGATTTATGTTAATTTCATTATAAGCTTTATTTGTTGCCCAGTGTTGAATTAAGCCTGTCAAATCATCCTTTTCCACGTTGCTAAAGATTCTTAAAATGCAGAGCTAAATATAACATCTGATCATTAATATGTTAATATACCTGTTTCATATATAGACCAGGAAAACAAGAAAGTGGCTATTTTAAGATTATTCTGGGAGCAGTGGTTCAGGAATCTTACATCTGCTTACTGCCAATTACTTACAGGAGAAACTGACATTTAACATTTTCTTCCTGAAACCCTTAAAAAAAACAGCACAAATATTATCCTCTGATAGCAGATTGCAAAACACCATGTCACCATTCTTTAAACAGCAAATAATACATGTGCACCTTCCAGTGAGCACTCCAGCCCCTGCTGAGACACCCATTTTCCACCATTCCATAGAAAGCTACCCCTGGTTGTCCAAAATAAGTAGGAAAAGAGTAATACTCACAGGATAGTATTTAAATATGTTAAATCTATCTCTGGATTTACCCAGAAATACCTCTTCCAGCTCAGACTGTCTATCCCTTTGTGTTCTTCTACATTTTATGCAGGAAAACTGTCAGCCTCTAACTCTTCCTTTATTGATCTCAGGCCAACATTCCAGAAATTATAATCCCACTCTCTCTCTTCCTTGAAGTTTATTTTGGTTAAAACCAGCTCATTTTACTCTCTCAGAGACCCAGACCCAGGTCCCACACCAGAGCATCCCCACGGTGCTGAACCACCCCTGGGCGATTTCCCCTTCCCTCCCCTGCAGGGACCAGTCCTGGCTTGGACAGAGGGAATCTCCCTAATGCCAGCAGGGACAGCAGCACTCACAGCAGCCCAAGGAGCTCCTGGCACAGGAGGAACTGTCACACAAGGCAGGGGTGGAGGATCAAGGTTTAGATCAAGGTTTAGGTCCCCTTCACCACGTGCCTGCACTGCCTCCCATGGGAACCTCCAGAGACCAGGGGCATTTGAGCCAACACCATCCTTGTCCTCATGGCATGAAGCCAACAGAGCCACAAAATGGGGGAAGAGGAAATTTTTTTTTTTTTACCTGTTCTAAGGCTCTAAAATATTTTTCAAAGTTTAAGCATGTCAGGTATAATTTTTCACTGTATTTTTCCTGACATATCTACTTCAGCACTACCCTTCACCTGTACAAGGACTGAAAATCACTTCTAAAAAAGCATTTTCTAGTCCTTAAATTTGACTGGGTTTTTCACTTAAAAGTTTACGTACAATTTTTAAATTATTGCTCTACTTACGTATTTATTAATAAATTTCTCACATAAACAGCTTGAAATAAAGACACTAACTATAAAAAATTCTTTTAATTCAGTCTACAGAACACACTGCTGTATGGTTTTTGCACTTAGACTTGTTTATTCCTCTGAGGCTGGACAAAAGAGAAGAGTTTGATGACTACAACTACTTAAATGGAAAATATCCTTCGTTTAAGTGCATATCAAATGCAGGACTTAGCACTTGAGCAAATGTTATACAGAATTTGAGGGAAAAAGAAAAAAGATTTTGCAAAAACTAACACAGAATTTTGACCTAAATACTAGGAATTGAAATCTGAGCTCTTGTGAAGTTCTAGATGTTTGCCTGAAGGTTCATTGACTTTTGAGCCTGCTCTTGATGTTCTTGTCTCTACATATCTTTCATTAAACTTCCCAGATTTTTAAATGAGGGCAATTTTGGGGGGAGCACAGAAGGGATTGCTCTCCTAGGAACCTGTTTGATCCACTGTACAGAGCACTGATATAAAACAGCTAGACTACAGTTTTATGAGTTCTGAATCCCATCAACCCCAAAGAAAGTTATATATACTACATTCATAGATCTTAATTACAAAACTTAAGAAAAACACATGTGAATTCTTAACAGCTTGAGCTTGTTTATTTTTTTTCTCTTGAAATCTTCTACTTACAGCTTTAAAACTACAGTCTATCAGTTTTGTAAAAAAAAGGAAATAGTGTATTCGTTCCTCCTCCTTTTTATGATGAAGCTACAGTTCTACCAGTTGGTCTGGGCTATACAGCTAACAAATGTCAAAACATATGGACCAAACCATTTATCAAATAATCTACTCTGAATAGATAGGCACTATCAGCAATCTGGTATTGATCTTTACAGGCTACTCTATTGTTCATCTGAGCATCCACAATGCCAGCAAGAATTAATGAAAGAAGCAAAACAATGCATACCAAGCACACAACTTCTTTTTCTACTTTTTTTTTTTTTTTTTTTGCTTTAAGTTTGGTAAAATTTATGTAGCTATCAGAAATACATTACTATAAACAAGTGTGCAGGCAGTATAGGATATGTGATGGAAATATCACCTCCCAAGCATTAACTTCTGCACACTCCCAGTATATTTACTAGTGTAGCCTACTTAGAGCTAAGACCTAGCATGATAAATTCCTTGCAGCATTACACTGGCATTCACTAGAGCTGAGACTGAGATGGCACTTTCATTAAAAACTCCATTTCAGGGCATGTTTAATGTCTTGGACATTTCAAATTGCATCTGGCTGAATCTTGGCATACAGCTTGTCAGTCCAGATGCACAGTTTTTGTTTGTTTTTCTTACAGAAAATCGTATAAATTGGTTGTGGCATCCATGAGTTCCATTGTGACTAAAAATATTAAACATTAGTATTTGGGGAACAGACTCTTTAAAAGGAGAACACAAGGAAAACACTCCTTTTTCAAATTTACCTACATGCTTGCTCCCACACTGCCTTCCATAAGCTCTGTAAAAACCCACAGGTCAAGCTCCCAGTTCTCCTTCAAATTCTTCTTTGAAATGCTCTGCTAAGGAGATGCTATTTCATATACTATGTTTTTATTTAGATTGCTAAGATTTGAGATTATCAACACACAATACAAAATTTTGGATACTGACATTACTGCTATTTTCTATTCACTGTCTGCTGTATGAGGAGCACAATAGGGGAGATGGGATAGAGAGCAAAAAAGCTGTGACCAGACCTACAGCCAACAATTACACCCAGTGAATCTCCTTCCAAACAGCAAAACACAGCCACCACCCACACAGCACCAAGCAATCATAACATGCAAGAAATCCAGGTTTTTTTGCAGGGGTCAGAAATTTAGGTTTGTTTTCCCAAGCTCTGCCCCCTGTAATCAAAACTCCTCTTCCATCTCCTGATTCTTACATTCCTCCCCTATTATAATACATAATAAATACCCCTATGTATTTGTTTAGATGGTCATGGCAGTGATTTTACCATGGAGAAATGTGGGGTAGAAATATGAAGAAGCAAGAGGAAGTCACACAGCAAACATGTCTGGAACTCAAAATCACTGGTTCTGGACATTGTCAATACAATTTGTAGACTGGAAGATGTTCTTTCCTGAGGTCTTACTCAAACAAACAAGGTTGTAACAGCACTAATCTTGTTGACACTTTTACATTAAAGAATCCATCATGTTATTATGTAGGAATGTTCCTCACCACAAGCTTCCAAGTTGGACAGGCTCAATTCCACAAAGCACATATATGTTTGGGAAATAGCCAGGTACCCTAAGTACCCTCCTATGAATTGGGGGACAATGGCAAGTCTGAGGAATAAAACAAAATATGATATTACTATTGACAGGGCCACTGCTAACACAGTTTTCTGAGGACCGTGCATTTCTGAAATACTTCCTGTTAATTAACTACAGGATACTTATGAGTTGCAGGTTTTGCCCAAGTTCTGTTTAAGATCTTACTAATTTCCAGTGATTAGCATTAAGTTTAAGTATGTCAGCATTTCCATTATAAACCACATTCTCAGGGGTTTATTAAATTATTGGAAAAAAATTATTCTGAGGTAGAACTCAATACTTAGGGGTAAATTTTCAAAGTGCAGCATGCAGTTTTAGCTCCTGATCTCTGAACAAAGTCAGTAAGAAGCTGCAGAGCTGTACCCCTAGTCAATGCTTTGAAATTTTACTTCAAAGTCTCACCCCAGGAACAAATTCTGTCACACACAAAAAATCTATTTGACCTCTTTAAATCTGAAGAATGCCTACTATTCATGTACTGTAGCTGCTAATCATAAAAATTTTCACCATTTCCTAAATCTGCCCAGCCAAACATAAACAACAGCTTTTGGGGAAAGGGAAGAAGGCTTAGAAAGGGTATAAATACTACAAGGGCAAAAAAAAATATTGTTGCTTTAACCAGAAGCATAACCAGGGTAATTACAGACTGCCATGTTTACAGCCAGCTCTACACACAAAAAAGAAAAAGAGAAAAAAGTAGCAGTGCATTTGTTTAGACATCAACATGACTATACTCATCTGAGCTTATTAAATGCAACATCAATAACCAAGAAAGATGATCCTTTTCTACTGCCAAGAAAATGACCAGGAAAATGACTTTAACCCAGTAAAATGGCAGACATCTTACACTGAAAGATTTGAAGGAGAATGCGTTGAATATAAAGACGACTAGTGCTGTGGCATTGAAGAAAAAACATAATTTTTCATTGATGTAAGGCAGCAGAGCTGGAAAGAACACAAATACAACAGTAGATCCATTAACCACACGACAAGAAATAGTGTTCACATCGACTTACTAAACTGTTTTTGATTCTTTAGTACCAACACGCAGAACAATCCTTACATTATGTTGCCAAGGAAAACCTAGAATGCATTTATTTCATAATGCAGCTTTCTTCCATTATCATAATAGAGCCATCATAGTTGTTGCAAACACTGTATGGCCTCAAACACCTAAATACAGCCGTTAAATTGGACATTTTTTAAGAGGAGGACATTTTAAGCCTCCCTGGAGAGTTGTGTTGCCTGGCAAACTCTCAGCAGGAGCCATCTATTACTGCAAACCTTGCTCACATGTGAGGGAGGAGGAAATGATCTCAGCTAACAAAGGAGACACATTTGGAACCAGGACCTAAGAAGGAAGGTTACTCCAAGGCCATTTAAGTTAACACCATGCACTGACACAGGACCTCAGGTGGGTTTTAAGCTGAGCTGTTGAGTTTAGGAAGCTCGTATCCATCCTTGGCAAGAGATTTTTGTCTTCTACGATGGCAAATTACAGCTTAACCTCTATTTTTATCTTGAAGCCCCATCTCACCTGCTCTCAGCACTGCAGCTTTGTGCCCATTGAGGACAAGGTCGCATTGCAGAAGGAAAATACAAGACTGTAGAGCACCTAAGACACTCAAAGCTTTGTCAAGTATTCCCCTCTCTACATACAAAGGGTGCAAAACCAGACTTTTTAATCACTGCTGTTCAAATTCATCACAGTAGCAAGTCAGAGACACTTTATGATTTTTGTCTGAAAATCAGGAATAACTCCTTTATGTTCATTGTTGTAGTGTTCATGCTTTGTAAGCCTTTAGTCTGAGGCTTCATTAATAGTATCAATCCAGTGGTTACACAGCTGAAATATCACATGGTGCTACCCTGCCAATTACTTGCTTATCTATTAGAAAGAGCTCAGAAGGACTAACCAGGAGTTAAAGCTATTTCATATCCATTTAATTTAAAGTATTTTTCATTTCATGATGGTTTGTTTACATGTGTAATAAAGCTGAGAAGCACAGAGACACCTTTCTTTTGCCCAGCTCTTTATATAAAAAAAGCCTTGAGACAATTAAACAAAATTATTAGTGGTGGATTAAAATATGGCGCTTGCATTGATCAGTGTTCCAGCTTTTCAGTAAGTGTTTTTTGTTCTCATCTTGGCTACATTTTAGGATTCATAAAACCTGACAATCAATTCTCCTCTGAATGAGTAATAAAACTCTTCCTTTTAATTTCACCTAAACTGTATTTGCACAAATATGCTGCTTGCATAAGCAATATTACAGGATCTTAGTGCAATTTGCACAAATAATTCAATGTGAAAAGTGTGCCATGGCAAATCACATTATCACATGCAGCTCACAATTAACTCTCTTAATGCTGACCCATCAGCAGTCCAGCATCTCACTGTTTCCTAGAAGTGGTTAATTAGTTACCAGAACCATTAATTATGGTCTCTTACGAAAACACAATTATCTAACAATGAGAAATATGTTTTTTTCATTAATTCATGTAATATTTTTTAGAATTTCTTGGAAGTTCTTTTCCTTACTGTCAACATTATCTTCATCCCAATGGACAGAAGTTTGCTGCACACTTCTGTCAGACCCCAATTGAATAAAAACACCTTTTAATTTGAGACTAAATGGGGCTTATGCCAACTCCCTCCAGTCACTCCCAGCTAACTCAGCTCTATATTCTGGATCAACATCTTCTCCACCAGCTCAGTACTAACAGAGACACCCTCACAGACCTCTGAGCTGCAAAACTCAGATTGAGATTGAGCAGAAACTGTACCAGATTAAGAAAGCATTATTTACTTAACATAAATATGTCCAAAAGCAATGCATAAAAATTATAACACACATTCCCTCAGTGTCCATACAGAGCACCTTTGTGGGAAAACACCAACACCATCACTTCAAAATTAGTACCAGTATCACAGGATATATATATAAAACTTAGCACACATGTGTATATATGTATATATTTTAGATTAGTAAGACTCGTTATGACAACACCTGAAGCACAACTTTCATTTGTACAACTACCTAGCAGCACAATAAATATATAAATATGTAGGCACAATATTAATTTGACAGCATGGGGTAAGGACAGGGATGGTGTGGCTAAGTGCCTACTAAAGCAGGCTTGGCAGTTTGTTGTAGAAAATATTACACATTCAGTCCTTAGGAACAGAATTCAAACATCAATCCTGAAGTACAGCTGAAAGAGGGAGCAGGTGCTCTCGACAGCCCTTAGCTGGGAAAAGCACACACTCCTAGCTCAGATTGCTTATCCACGTGCTCTATTGTACCAACAGCAGCAGCATGGGATCAGGCATAGTGTGGTGGGTAATTTATATTTTAAAATGTACAGTTTAAAAAGTACAGAACAGTGACCAAAAAAAGAAAAAAAATAAATAAAATCCAAGATGGGATTTTATGGTTTACTATTCAGCAAAAGAGGCAAAGAAAAAACTCAGAGAAGCTCTGAATTCAGCAAGTACATTGGATGAAGCTCATGTGCAAGTTTATCCAGTCCACTGAGAGCTCCACCAGCAATTGTCTTGTCCAAGCTGCTGGAAAATCCCAGAGCTGCTGCACATCTTTCCATTATACTCTACCATTCTTTGGAAAACTTAGTTTTCCTCATAATCCCCTCCCAGCCTCAGTAATCCTCAGTGTTCTGATACACTGACCAGCTCTGTTTTCTGGAGCCAGTCTCTATTTCTGTGGCTTTCTGCTTGAAATCAGACCATGAGCCCTGAACAAAGAAAGGCTTGGGAGACTCCACACCCTCTACTTGTGCAGTTTTAAGAAACAAAGGCACATATATAATGCATGAAGCAGAATTATTCCTTTACTGTGTACTGTGGTCTTGTATACAGGACAAAAACAATGCAGTCACCTCCAAATGGAAATTTCTACTCCTTGACAACTTCCTAATCTGCAGAAATGGAAGAGACAACCCCATACAGGGCAGGGGACAGAGAAAGGGAGGAGAAAAGACTAAATTAATAATAGGGCCAGTGACTCTCAAAGGGGTATCAGACATATCCTGCTGAAGGCAAAGAAAGCTTCACTGAGGTTTTCCAAATAATTGATAAGAACATTTTCATTTCCTCATCACCTAACTTCTCAAACTGGATAGAAAAAATAGCAGGGTTTATACTCAGTCTTTTTAAGCTAAGCCCCAAGAACAGGTTGGGAGATAAAATCAGACAAAACCAGTACTACTTTCTGTAACTGGATTTCACAAAATGCGACCTGGCTTCAAAATATGTGGAAGGGTGTAATATTTAAAAAACCTATGAGGTCTTTATATTTAAAAAAACTATTTGGCTGCCAACTCACTTCCAACCAAACCTCTACCATACAACATTTACAATCCAATCCCCAGCTTAAAAACTTTGCACCCTTCCTGGTACTTTCAGCTATCACTGATCATTGTGTCCATCACTAAAATTCACCTGTTTATGGACAAGACCAGGGCTAATTTCATTATCACTTTGGCAGCAATTTCAGTCATTATATTATGTATCTTCAACAATCTGGTGGTGAGCCAATTCTGAAACTAAGTAAATTGACAACAGACAATATGGGAAATATTTTTTTAAAATGTTATAAAGATATGTTTTGGAAGAGCTGATGATCAAAGAAGGCATACAATATTCTCATTAATTTTCTCACAATGGAAGACAAAAACCTCACTTGCAGTGGAAGAACATTTTTAAGTTATATAACCAAAAGGCTGAAGGATCAAGCACCAAATTTTCTTGCAAGAAAAATTCACCAAGTATTTCACTTGCAGGCTCTGGGGTTGACCCAGCTGTCAGGAGAGGGCAGTATATTCTGAGTTTTTACTCAGCATTATCCATCTCCCCTTCACACAGATCTCACACAAAGCCAAATGTGTGTGATGGAAATACAGAACAAACAGTTCACAAATGTAAAAAATACATGGACACATGTTGGAAAGGTCTGGGGTAGTTGTGGACTCTGTATTCTCAGGACCTGGCACAACCACAAATGGAATCCCTTTCCTTGCACCAACCACCCTATATTTCCATTGAGCGGTTGATGTTGTCTTGCATACACAATTTTGTTAAATGTGGCCTCTGTTCTGGTACAAGTATCACACTATTTACAGCTCCTTATGGTTTGATTGAACAAATCCTGTTCCACTGATTAGATGTTGTCTGTATTACATAGGCTCATCCTAGATTTGTTTCACCAAGTGCAGGCTATAACAGCTTCTCTCACTCTGTTTCAATCCACAGTGCTTGATACTGCCTCATCAGCCTCTTAAAGGTTCTCCTCCTTCTAATCAAGCCCCTAGAGGCACTTCAGCAGCTAACCTGGGTGATTACAGGCATTGCTGTTGTAATTTTCTAAATTGTAAATGCTTTTTCTTAGTCATCAGTTTCAATTGTGTAAAGTTGCCCAACTGTAATGGAAGTTGCATGCAGAAATATTGTTGAAAATTTAATTTGCATGCAAATCTGCCCACTTGCCATCCTTTATTGTGAAGTGTTAATTTAGTCACACAGTGCTGCACTCATGGATTACCAGGATTTTCAACCAGGCTCTGTGACCACGACCACTTGACTGTACCACCCTGCCTTGCCCCACAAACGTTCCCATTTGGGTTCACCACCCACAGGCTCTGCTGGCACACATGTATTTTCAGAAGCACACTGTTGAGTATATGCTCCTACATTTAGCCCCGCTCACAGTAGCTACAAAATTATTTTCAACCATTGCAGTTGTGCCAAAACTAAAATATATATTTTAAATATTAACACTTTTACTTCATTGGCCTCCTTCCCTTTATTTCTCTCAGTCAAAAACAAACATAAAAAAACCAACTCCACAATCTCTGGCACTTTCCAGTGAGATTCATCCTGAGCCTTGATACCTGTCTGTTGTCAGAGGTCTTTCCTCTGCCTTCCCTTGCTCCTGCTTTATTCCTTGGTAAGAAAGGCGGCTGCACGTGCTGCACCCTTATTACTGCAGGCTCCATCAGCAGGTGCCTGTCATTATCACCCACCAGCTTTCCACTGTGATTTATTGTATTAAGCAGTTGTAGCTGTAGGTAATTAAGGAGTACCACTCTGATGCTCTGATGTGACTAATAATCACTACACAACTCCTGTTACACTAGGAAAAAGTCTCCTTCCTCCTCACTTCTTAAGATTTGCTCAACACAGGCAGCTGACTTGCTGCTTCTTTTAATTCCATATTCTACACTTGCAGCACTCTGGATCCAAAGTCATTTTTAATGTAGCACCTGTAGACAGTGCAGCGTCATTCTAAAGAAATAGTAAAACTGTACACATACTTATTCACAAGTAAAAATAATTCTCAACTTAGAGACAACTTCATTTTTTTTCTGAAAGTATTGGTCTGCCATTTTTACAAATACCAATGCCCAGAAGTGCCTTCCAAACTTTGGCATCTTTATACCATGGGAAGGACAAACTCATCTCCTGTACATGGACATTCACTTCTTCCAAAACCTGACTGAAAAAAGCACAAACAGGAAAGAATCACACATTTAGCATTTGTCTCCATAGGTTTTAATCTAATGAGGGAGTGATCCAACCTACTCTAACTTCCCTTTGCAGAATCCTGTTTTCTTTACAGAGAAAGTATCCCCACCCCAGTGAGCAGGAACTGTATGGCAAAATGAAAGATAATCCAGACACCCATTTCAGAAAAAAACCCCAAATTTTAGACCTAAGATCTATTAACTTTGGGGAAAGGAAAACACTTGTTCAAATGAACCAATAATCAGATTGTAAACATTTTATATCTATTCTGAAAGCTGAAACAGAAGGGTCATTGCTAACAAAATCCATTCACCCATTCTTCAACTGTACACTAGCAAAGTGTTTATATGTTTCATTAGCTATTGGTACAAAAAAAAATCACTGCTAATAATTCAGTAACATAAGTGAAAGACTTTTCCAGAAACCATTAGTACATTCCAGATTTTCTTGGAATTACAAAGATGTAACAACACTCTCAGTTGTGTTTTGAGTTGTTGGGATTTTTTTGTTTACCAAGAAAATTTACAGGCTCATTCATGAAATCACAGGATACAAGACACTGGAAATGAAATAGGTCACTAAGGGTCAAGTATTATTTTTATACATAACTCAAGCATTGTCCCTGGAGTAGGTCTAAATGATATGTGAAATAGTCCAGTAATGAGTGTTATCACTTAATTTGGCATTCTTATTCAAAATTCCCTTCAAAGCCTCTCTTCTGTATGTTGAAATAACCCAAAATGTCTTTGAAACATTCTATTACTACTATAATAAGCAATTTCATAACAGAAGAAAATTGTACTTTTCTTTCTGATAAGTTTGCACTAATTGAGATACTGAAAGAAATTTTGGAGTACCAGAAAAGAGAAAAAGCAGTAAATATTTTAGCTTCCACAGAGAGATGCAAGGGAAGGCAGTTCAATTTTATAACCTGGATAACAGGATTTTCAAGTTTAAAGAAACATACTGCAATTCTGGGTTTTCACAGTGCTCATTTAATTGAATACACACACTGAGAAAATTATTAAGAAGCAATTAAAGATTAAAAGTTGCAGTGCAACTTCTGCTTCTCATTTCATGGCAAAATTCCACTGCTAGAAGGAAAACAATATTTACTGTTCTGACATACCTGGCCTTCAACCATATTCAGAACTGAGTTGGGGCTGCAGAAATGGAGCTGACCAAAGACTGACAGAATAGTGTCTCAGAGTCTTGCAATATTGTTAATTTCATTTTAAAGTCCTTATTCAAAACAACAACACACATCCCAGTGCATCATTATGTCATGCATTAACTTCATTTACTCAGAGGAGTTTTTCCACCTCTCCCCTGCTCTCAGGCAGAGGTCACTGCTATCAAAGAAGGCAAGAGAGCTCAGTTTACAAATCTTTGTGCATCAAGGCACAAAGAGCAGAATATGAGCATGTAGATTAACTCCTTTGAACACAGCAAGAATTATAGCTATAAGGCAGTAAGCTTAAAGCAATTGATAAATTATTAGGAGAGAGACAGTTTTTTGTCTTTCACAGCAGTTTTCCAGTGACCCTAATTTTCAGATTCTTTGCACTTCTGGTCACAGAGTGTCCCGTCTGGCTCCAAGCCCATGGTACCCTAACTCAGCAAAGCAAATTCTACAAACTGGATACCTGGAGCCATTCCTGCTTCCCATCAGGTCAGCTGGTCATAGAAGATCTTAATTATTTTCAGGTCAAACTTACCCAGCCAGTCCCAGTTCAGGTACAGTTCTTAAGTGCAGGCTGTGCTGTGCTCTGGGTGTGGCTTGAACCTGATTTTTATTAACACTTACTTTAAAAGATTTTTTTTTTAAATTTTCTTCAGTGAATTACAATTAAAGATTTGTCCTACTTAGACACTTTTGCATGTCACACTAAGCCATATACAAGCCCCCCACATAAAACAGAATACACATTAAGGTACAGTTCCAGCATACCTTACAATTTGGTGTTAGAAGGAACTCTACATAAAATACAGACAAAATAAAAAAGCTCCTCAGTCCTTTCCTCCACTAGAATAAAATCCCCATGCTGTCTTTGCAGAGCAGAGCTCTCAGGATCTATCTGCTGTTCTAACACAGCAGTAATTGCCAAGCACCTCCAATCTAGGGTTCAAGCAAAATGATTTTGAGCAGCTCCACATCCCTTCTCAGGATGTCAGCACTGGCCAGCCTCTTCCATTGCCTTCCTGTGCATTTTATCTGTGCCTTTATCTTTTCCTCCCTTTATTTTGCTTTATCTATTTTCGACAATAGTGACTAGCCCAGTATAACAGCATTATATAAGCTTTTTACAGTGCCATGTTTTGCTTTACAGAGTGAGCATAAATGAGGAAACACTAAGTTAAACCCTGACAGCCAATGCTGGATGTATCAGCTTGGCCTATAAATAAGCACTGATCACCTCCATTTTATTGAACTCATTTTCCAGGCAAGCAAAGACCACGAGATTCCTCTGCAAATTTTCCCTTTACACTCTCCAGCAGTGCTGCTGGTGTCAGCCCCGACAGATTTATGGCCTATTCATTCATGGGAACAAAAACCCTGCCAGGGCTGGTCATGGAACACGCAGTAGCAGTTAGTTCAGAAGATAACAGCTGCAATACCTCACTTCCTTATTCAGCACTCTATAGCACACACTACTTGGGAGATAATAAATGCTTCTTGTTTGTATTTCTTGAGTAATATCAGGGGAAAGGGTCCACATTACAGCAGTATGAAGTGGCACTGCAACACAGGGGGATTAATCAGTGCTTTCAGTGTATTTATTCCTTCCCTGCCTTTACGGTTTTATAACTGACATTAACAAAAAGTTGCTCTGCACTGTTTTCATATAGTGTCCTTTCCAGAGGTAGTCAAATACTTAATTTTTTTTAATTAGCTTTCACTTAATTTAACAGGTTGCATTGAATTATTTTGAATTCTGAGGTCTTACATGCAGGCATTCACTGTCAGAATTAACCAATTATGTTCCCTTACACCCAAAGCCAAAAAAACTGCTTTAACTGGAGATTATTGAATCTGCCAGATTCCTTGCACCATTTTGAGAAAGCAAAGGTGTAGTAGCTTTTCAGACAGTCTCTAGCTGCAGTAGGATGTGGTGTCAGGGAGAAGAGGTCAGAGTGAATGAGCCCTGCTGGTTTTGGAGGGCTGCTCCCAGCCATCAGTGTTGGGAGAGGCACTCTCAGGTGGGGTAAAAGCTGAGTGTTTAAGCCATGCACTGATGCCTCCTTGCAGGCAATCAAACCCTTCATCCTTCTCTCAAAAGTGTCTGCTGCAACTCCACCTCCCCTTCCTCTGCAGCACCTCTCTGTCCCTCAGAAAAAAGCAGGATGGAATTACACCAGCTCTAATCAAAGCAGCATGGGCTGAGATCAAGACCCACTTATGTGCAACTAATGCATATTTTCATGGTCCCTTTGAAGAGAATACCTCAGTGACATGAAAACCAGAGTGAAATTTTATCAATTTGTAATTTTCATCTTTTTACCACTCTCTATTGCAAAATAATACCCAAATAAAGCCCTAAAATGAGCTCTTAATTACATTAAAATCAGGTTTTACTGAGTATTTTTTAGCCTAGAGCATTATAGTCAGCTCTTACAACTGGCTCAGGAGATCAGAACTTCTAATCTCAGAGAGAATTTTCAACTTCAGAACCACAGTATCCAAAAATTAAGCTTATGGGGGTGGGTTTTTGCTTCACCTGAAAAAAATGAATAGCAATTTCTAATATAATGGGGCAGACCAAAAGCATTTACCATCTGAATATCCTACAAGCTTTTAGTGAAGTCATGAGCCACTGTCCCAGTTCTTAGTTGGCTCAAATGCACCTACAAACCATGGCAAATAAAGGAGCAGATTCATTCTAAGTGTGGGAAACAAAGGAATGACCAAAAAGCACACTATAAAATAAACCATTAGTTGGCCTAATTAGAAAAGTCACCTCTCCACCAAATCTCATCTTCCTCAGCAGAGCAAGATAAACAATGATTCCCAGGATGAGACCAAAGGCCTGGAACCTGCAGCACCTGAGGCTCCAACTGCAGACACAAACGCTCAGGACCAAAAAGATGCTTCAGCCACAGCAGCAACACAGCCCACAGAAAACATCAAAACATCTCAGTGCCTCCTCCTCCAAGGCAGGCACTGCCCCAGTGGGCTCAGCCCTGGAGACGCAGCTCTGCACCTCCTGCTCCAGATGGAACGCACAGAAAATGTGGCGCCTCCTCTGCAACCACAGCCCTGGCTAATCAATCACATTTTATGGCCTGGCCTCTGGCTCAGCTCGTAACACTGGGGAGAAGCAAGAGCAGCAGTATAAAATTTTGCCAATTTAATACTCCTTCCTAATTTTAAGTGGCACAGAGGGGAGGGAGAAAAAGGAAAAGAACTCAACAACAACCCCAAACTCCACCTGTACTGAGGGGTTTAATCCTCTGTGCTGCTCCCATTGGGTGGGGAAGAACGGGAGGGAGAAAATTGTTTCTGCATTGAAAATGGGGAAATGTAAGAAACTGACCACTCACATGATTCATCCTTGTATTGTCCTACCCTGGCAATATAAATCTAAATATAAATACATATTTAATTGTACAACATTTATAAAGAAGCTTTTATGAAACAGGCTTACTTTATCTGCTGAAAATTAGCCACCCCCCACTATAAAAACTGGATTTTTTTCCCCCATTCAACATAGAAATACATCCATTCTTATAATTGTTCTTTTCTTTCATATCACCTAATATAACAAATCCTAGAAGACATTACAGTGCATCTGCTAAGCAGCCTCTTTATGAGTTGAGGCTTCAACGCTTTAATGGGGAAATTGCCTGATTTAAGTAAATCATGTCACCTCCACCCAAGTAATCATATTTGTTGCAGACTTCTGCTGACCTCATCTCTCCAGCAAAAACAAAAACACATTTACATTTTCAGCTTGAGATATTTGGTTCAAATGATTTACAAATAGGTTGTAATGAAAACTAATTTTAGCCTACTCCAAAGATACTCTAAGTTCTCTGTTGATAGTGTTTACAGATATTCAATTATTGGTTACTGTCACTTAAACACAAACAGCATGTTTCTGCATAAAACAAGCAAGTTACTTGTATGATCAATTCTTTATAGGTTACAATCTTTTGAAAATGTTTGTTGCAGGGGAAGTAACTGAACATCTAAAAAGCTGAACAAAAGCTAAATGTATGTATTTTCTACAATAAGAGGTTCCAGGGGGTTTTTGTGTATATTGTTTTCCCCTCTGTTTCATGCAGGAAATCCTTTTAGAAGCAACTTCCCACAGCATGATCCGCATCATAACTTTTCCATGTGAAATGTTCCAGAAAAAGCTAGCTAACTAGTCTTGTGAAATTTCAGGCAAGTTTTAAACAACAGAAAATAAAAGCAGTTATTTTTATCCTAGTTATTTTTCCCACATAGTGGCAAAAGCCAAACTGCTGCCATCATAAGGGCCGAGGTGAGAATTTCCAAGAGCACAGCACACCAATGCCCTCCAGACTGACTGCCTCACAGGCTGCCTTTCCAGCTAAAATGAATTTATTCATCACTCCTACTTTTCACTTGGCCATGGATTTCCCAGCATGCACACACAATTTCTAACTTACAGCTAACCTATATTCTTCCATCTCAAATTCTGATGCAAAAAAGAGAAAGAGGGCAGGGGGTTGGAGGTGGAGGGAGAAACCCACGGTAGAACTTAAAACTTTCTTGTATGGCTGTAACTTGAGTGCAATTCTAGAGACATGAGACCACAGGAGCTATTCAATAATCTAACCTAAGGGGATGCAACAAACATTAAAAAGCTTCATTCAGCTACTTCCATTAGAAGAGCACACCCCCAGCACTGTGAAGAGCCACAGAGACTTATTGAAACTGGTGTAGGTCTGGAGAAGTTTTACAGTTCCTTACAGATCGCAATAATTTCAATAAAAAAAAAATCTTAAAACCATTTCCTTGTAATAAACAGAAAATGGTTTTAAGTACTGATAAGCTGAAATGGTTTGCCTTGGATTTATACTCCCTACATTTAATTTCAAATTTGAGGTACAAATGTGAGATTTGAGGAAATCAGGCACTGCTTCCCTCAACATACAGGCCAAATGAGACTCAGAGACCCAGTGGTTTTTTCCATCACATTAGGAAAAATATGTTTGGATCATAATCCAATTTTTTCTTCCTTTTGAAACCGATTTTCTAGGTTTCAAAACAAACATTCATTTGTTTTTTGTTATTTCACAGAGACATTGGCATACTCAATTTTTTTTATAAGACAGAAAAACCTAAATCTCTGCTATAAGAAACCCATAAGGCAAAATTTACACATTGCAGCCTGTAAATTTAAAGTGAAAGGATGATGTATAACCTCCCATTTACTCATATTGACGTTTAAAATGACCTAAATAAGTAGCATAGGGTCCTTCAGAAAGGCTTCCTTTATTGAATTCCTTCTTCAGCTAAAAGGATGAAGTCTCATGTGTAGTTCTAGGGGATACTATTTCTTCTCACTAAGAATATTCATTAGAAGAAAAAAGGAAAGTAAAAAAGAGCAACTAAGCAAAACTCAACATTTTGCTTTTGCTTCATATCTTTTGTGCAGGGCTCTCTCCATTACAATTCCCTTTCAAGCATTTACAAAAAGATTGGCTTGTCCTGAGTTGTTACAGAAAAATCAAAAGGAGGGAGAGCATGAAAAATCTTCCACAGGCAGTAAACATCAAGGTGACAATAGGAGCAATATCAAGGTGATAATTGACCTCAGTGGTCAATTTAGCCTAATATTCTTTCCCTGATACTTGCCTTTACAAATAATTTCATGTTTATAAAAGTTCTCAATATGTCATAATGTAATACAATAGAAAACAACCTTTTCCTAAGTATTTCATTATCTTCCAATCAGGAATGAAATCAAAATATTTCTCGGAAATTTACAGTAACAACTCTAGATCTTGTTACCCACCTGCATCTCTAAAACATCTACTAAGACAACAGTCCCACATGAATTCTGGCATTGGTTCCTGTCATTCTAACCAACCAAAGAGTTTTCATCCCATACTCCTCTCTTGGTTTATGCTCTTTCCCAAATTCCTTGCCTATCCTTTGTTGCAGAACTCACAGAACCAGCGTCTCATTGCACCAGGAATGAGCTAGGTGCCTTGTCAATGTTGCTTTGATGCATTTTTTTTCCAAAATTCATACAACTTGGTATGAAATTCCCTTTCCCAGGGCTTTGATCCCCTAAAAATATAGGTACAACATGGTTTTTAAAGAAGCTTTCCAAGTTTCCAATAAAATGTATCACTTCTAAAATACACTGCCCAACTGACTAAATTTGCCTGCTATCATTCTCTTAGCCTTAAATATCCTTTCTCCTATGGATGATTGATTTTATCACATTTTCATAGGTACAATAAAGCCCTGTCCTTCAAAAGATAACATTTTAGTTATTCCACCTTTAGCAAAGAGCCTGGGTTAGAAGCGTCATAAAACAAGAAGTAACTCAGCAGGTCTATGCAAGAAGGTTGTTTCAATATTGTCCCATAAAAATCAACTTCAAAAGTCAAGCATGGGATTGAAGAATGTTCAGAATAATAGAAAACTTGGGTTGGAAGGTGTTTTAAAGATCATCACACTGCACCCTCTGCCATGGGGAAGATTTGGGTTTAAATTTTGCACTGTCAAAAGGAAACAGATATATTGTTTTTGATAGTAGAGATGTGCCTTCTGACTAGAAGGCTCTCAGTGTTAATACTATTATTTCAGTTAGGTGAAGTCATCTGAAGTTCTTTTGCCATCTGCTTCAGCAGTTTTCCCTGCCTCCCTCCTCGCCCATCCTTTGTGGAGTTGTCTATAGCTGCCCCTTCACAACAGATTCTTGTAAAGATGAAGGTGGAGCTCTCCTGCTCACCCAGGACCTTGTTACTGACAATTACAATTAGTGTGTTAGCAGGGGCACTGAAGGAAAAGCCATGCTACAGTCCCACCATGGGTTGTTGCCTCTTCAATTGCTTATACTGTTGTTCTTGAGATCTTGTTAAAATGATACTTAATGACTGCTGTTTAGATTCGTTTATCATGAAACCTTATACACAGGTTATTCACCCATTTAGCTTGCCAACTCCCTTCTGTTATCCTTCTTCTCCATTAACTGCCTGTTAACAGGAGTTTTGCCTGCACAAATAATTCATTTCTTACACTGGCATATCTTTATTACTGAAATATATATGTAGATCACATCTATATCACATGTTTTTTCGTTAATTTATGCCAGAAGAGTACAGTTTGTGTTTTCCTTGTTGTTTTTCTTCTCAATGTTTTCAGGATATTGGCTGATCAATTGTGTTCTGATCAATACAGAGATTAAATGGAAACACACATTTCACCAATATATGTTTATTTGTGCTGAATAGGACAGCTATTCCCTTTGAAATATTTTCCGTTTTGCTGCTTAGAGTTAAGGGGACTGTGCACAGCTTATTTCATATTCATTTTTCTAACTATTAAGTACAAAATTTAAAGAGAGCTGTGACTATTACTTACAAGTTGGCCTATCCATAGTCACTCTGCTCCCCAAGAAGTGATTTCTCACCCTCAAGCTGGTTTTACTGAGTTACTGAGTGAAGCAGACAGGAGTGCAGAATTCAGGGATAACACTCACATGCTATACAATTTGCTCCTCCATGTACATACAATTTCACTGATGCTCACTGTGTCCATGGCCAGGTGAAAAGTCTCTGGGAGAACTGAGGTTTCACGATGCCAAACCTCAGAGAAACAATCCACTAAATGAATACTTTCTCTTGGAATCTTCCAAAGTATCAAATTTTGTTTACTATCCCTTCCCTTTACCTTTTGTACATGTAAAACTGAAATAAAATCAAAGTCTCCTCAGTCACACACACTGGCCTGTTCCCTTGTAATATTTTACCTGATTCAGTACATCCCCAGAAGCTTTTTGCAACTACGAGCACATGTAATTGTCTAGTTTATTGACAAATTAGGTCTCATTTTCTTCACATTGCATATCAAAGATACTGAACACTCCTCAGCTGTAGCCAGGAACAAATTTCTGGGCATAACAACTTCCTCTGCTCACCCATCCATGCACTAGACCACCACACACTGAACTGCTGCCTTGAACAGATGGCACCATCTCCACTCAAGGAGCTCTGCCATTGTCAGGCTGTGTGCTGGTACCATTGCAGCCTTTCTTACAGCAGGCACTCACTGCAGAACTTAAATTTCCTGAATGCAATACTATCTTAAAAGGAAGGAATGCATGCATGCAGACAAAGAGGGTGTGTGCAGCCTCTCTCTCTAGATATATAGATATTTATATAAACAGACACAGAGGCTAGAATTTTCTAGCTGGGAGCAGACAATGGCCCAGGGCTCACCCTCCCAGGCTGTGGGCAGAGACCCTGCCTGGTGAACTCTGGCAGTGGCACGGAGTCATTCTGCCTTTACTGCTCCAAACAAACCACCTCTGGGAACCTAACTCACAGTGAGTGCTGTTTCTGAACAAAACTGTGTCACAACACAGAGGGAAGCTGCCTGAAATCCTTCTCCTGCCCCAGTGAATTCCCCAGCAGCCGCAGCCTGCGGATGATTTGTCTGCAGTGGCACCAAAAGCTCGTGGGACAGGCAGGGCACGGGACAGACTTGGACTCCTTGCACACCAGGATGAGGAAAATCGATTTCAAATCCCAAGGGAAGAAATTACTGCTAAAGGAGGTCACCCACCACTTAAAGTTGCTCCATTGTCGTGAAGTCCTGGAAGGAATCCTACAAAAATTAGGTAAGTGTGGACTCTGAGCTCGTAATCTATAAATAACCTGGGGAATGTAAACGGTAAAGAAAGAAGCTAAACTTTAAACCAGGTAATATTTGCTTATGTTTGTTCTGATAAAGAGTTTAGGTGACACATTGTTTGATACTGAAGGACAATAATTTGTACACTGCAGAAACAGCAAAACTGATACAAGGCAAAGTTGATTCATGACAAGTTGGGATTGCTGCCAGTGGAGTGTGGAGCAACTCACTGAGGAAAATGGTCCAATAACCATTTACTGGAACCAAGAAAATGCCTTTTTCTAGAAATCAGCACGTTCATTCAAAGGCAGCCCAGTTTCTTATATAATTTTTAGGAGGCCAAGACTGAACCTCAGCTGAAGAAAGGTCCCAGACCACCGCGGGTCAATGGCCTTGCCAGCAGAGGAGAAGCTGGCAGAGAAGCCACAAGCCAAGAACAGCCAAACCTTGGTGCTTTCACTCGTGCTGTATTTAACAGGTACACACCCAGACAAGCTAAGGAAAGTGCACTGCCAAGTGGACATTACCCCTGCTCTCAAAGGGAAACTAAACATTCAAAACAAAGACCAACAGAACAGTGCTAGGAGCCATCTGACTACCCTTAGCAGGGATTTAGAGAAAGAAATTCCCTGTAAAACTCAGGATCAAGTGGGGAAAGCCAAATAAGCGAAGCAAGACTATAATTCTACAGTAAAGTACTAGCCCAATCATATAAATAAAACACCCAGTATTGACAAATATTATAAATCTATTAATTTCACAGTATTTCATGCCTTTTTTTCTTTCCTCCTCATGATAAGCCCCACTTTCTGAATGATACAATCCTATGGAGAAAAAGAAAGCAAAACCACAACTTGCTCATTTTCATAGTCTCAATTTAAAAATCAGCTGCAGAAAAACCATAAAATCGGCTGGAGAGAAATCAAGGTTTCACATGCACCTCTACATATACCAAAGCAGAAAAAAAGTCAGCTTTGAGGCCTATTCATGACATATGAATGCTTGGTGAAACTGAATATGCTAAATTAATATTACAATTTTAAGTACAACAAAAATTTATAGTCTGTACAACAGGAAGAAAAAAGAGGATAAAGAAAACAAAAAAAAAAACTTCGATGCAAATGGTAAAATGAAACAAACACCCAAGACACAGCATCCACTTTAGCAAAAGAAGAACTGCTGAACTACTGGCATGATATCTGCAGTGCTTGCACAGATCCCAGCTCTTTGAAAGAGGTTTCTTGTTAGTATTTCCTCACTTTTCCTGACATTCCAGAACACAGAAACTGAATCATGTCATGCTCAAAGGTGATGAGAGAGTGGAAGGAAAAGGACTTCAGGTGCTCTCTCAATCCTTAGGAGCAAGTTAGAAACTGACAGGGAATATTGGACAAGGTCTTAGAAGCAGCTGTAGAAATACATGGAAGCCAGGTAGAGACAAGTCTTTATTAGGAGTTTCAACAGTTTTATTAGTAAGCAAAATGTACCCCTGATTAAAACTTGAACTTTGTGTTTGGCTGTTTTTGGGTAATTATAGCAGCACTCCCTGCATGATAAATGCTTTGTGAGCTGTAAGGGAGGACCAGCTCTGCTGCACAAAACCTGCAGAGTGACAAGCTGACAGTGAGTGGAGCAGCCTCAGAGCTTGCATATCAAAGATGGCAAGAATCACAGTTTAGGGACAAAATGGTGAGGGCAAACCAACCCCACCCTCTCTCCCTTACAACACCTGGTAACATTTAATCATTTTTTAAAGACAAAGTCCCTTTGTAAGAGGGGAAGGCAACCCAGCAATGTCAGCAGTACCTTAAACCACAAATGAGAAAGTAAACTATAAAATTAAGCCAAGAAATTCAATTTCAGAGCACCTTAACATGACACCTGTGAGCCTTGAACTTAACTGCAGAAAAGAATTCTTGTCCAGATTTCCAGGAGTCTCAGTATTACTTTTAAGATTGCAGCAACATCAATGAGCATGTGATGTTTTCACATGCATCACATATATCTCTACACTCATGCAAACACAACCACAGCTTTTGCTTCCATACATGAGCATGGTAAACATGAGGTATGAGATGGCAAACGCTGGAATTCCATCCACTTTCAACATAACTGATACTTGAACAGGTCTGAAAACAAATGAGGCTATCCTAAAGGTAAGGCAAAGCACAATATCAAAATAAAATATTTGATAGACACCATTAAAAAGACTATATTTGAACTACCTCTGCCATATTTTCCTCTAAAAGATATTTCAGTTTACTAGGTAAGAGAATTTCTAATTACACTCCTCTGGTTATTGTGTTATACAAAACATAAAGCCAAGTTGAGTCAGGACTGTGACAAAATGGGCAGCACAATAGCCTGTGGATTCCACGTTACTCTACTTTCCTATTAAATATTTTAGTCACTGACCACATATAGTTTGCCTTCTCTTGGGAAATTAACTGTTTTTTCCATAGCTGCTACCACCAAATGGGGTGCACAAGACACATCAGAGAAGAATTTATGCAACCAACATCCCTCTGCAGCTCTACAATTTTTTTTGCACTATACATCACGTTAAACCAGTGTCCCTGTAGTTCAGTGACAGCACAAAACACAATCCCTAAAACTAATACAACTTTTTGCCAACGACTGTTCATATCCAGTTATGATTTTTGTATTCTACTCCAGAAGCAAGCCTAAGAGTTTTCCTTGCTTCTGCATTATATTTTTGAAACCGCACAGCAACATTATCTCTTTCTGGCATTAAGAGGGGAAAAAAAAAGTTCAAGAGCCTTCTCAAAGCAATATGACATGTTTGATTATTCAGACTTCTTTTTTTAAGGTCAACAGAACTGAACTCAAGATTGAAGCCAATACAAATATATCTACTCAAAGACACACTAACAGTGACAAAGTTATTAATCTGTTTTGAAGGTGTATGGTTTTGGTTATTGAGGCATATGATTTTTAGCACACTCAAAATATGAACTCATGTCTATTTCAAATTTTCCGATTTTAAATATTAAATAATAATATATACGAGATATTTATTTTGACAGAATACCAAGTTGATATCTCCAGAAGTTGCAAAATGGTGTATTTTTTGGATTTTCATCAAATACAAATTGAACTGCTTTTTAAATTATGTTGTTAAATTACTATATTAGCCATGTATATATTAAAATTTCAAATGAAAGGCTCAGAATAAAAAGTAGTTTACAGATTTCTTGTTTGAACATCAATAAGTCTTTAGGACATAAAAATGTGAAAGAAGATGACAGAAAATCCAGTTGTTGTTCTGAATGTGTTTCAGGCACTAACAGGTTAAAACCAATCATCTATACTATCCTCTCACAGGTTAATTCATGCATAGAGGACAGAATAATCTACTCATTTGCTCTCATGCAGCAAATTAATAGACCAAGCAGCAAGAGGCATTTGCATCTTTCCAGAACTAGCAGGCTATTTGGCCAAAAGTATCTATTCCTCTTGAGAAATCACCCAGATCCAAAGCACCTGATGAGAAATCCTGTGTGGCCTTCCACTATTCCCTGGCATTTGCTGCTGTCTCCCTGCTTCCAGTTGAGCAAGTCCATAACAGAACACCTCTTTTCTGCTTTTTGTTTCCAGGCAAGCTCCTGCAACCTCACCTCAGAGCCCTCCCCAGAGCAAGGGGAGCTCAAGTTGTGCAAATCACTGGCCTTGAACTCCCTGCCCATTTCCCATTGCTCCTCCACAAGGTGACCACCCAAACCCAGAGAAATCCCTGAGCCCAGGGCAGAGAGGAGTTTTACACATTTTAAACCACCTAAAGCAATTTTACCAACATCAATCCATCTTTGTGCTACAAAGAACGGCGCTGGGCATTGAATGTTGCTCTCCATGCCCAGACAGGACACAGGGCTTCCTTACAAACATTGCAAGGATCCTCCCAGCTGAACCCCCCATACATCCAGGACAACCACAGAATTCCTTGCTGCTCCAGTTAGAGCCCATCCACGTGTTGCACTCCAACTGGAGTTTTGTAGCTTCTCACAAACAAGGCCATGCCCAGCCCCTGTTTTCTCAGTCTGGCACAATGTCATTATTTTACCACTCTCCTTCATGTCAGAACTGATTTTTACACACATCATTGATCCAAGGTATCTCAGCAGTAACCTCTACACCTCTCTGAAGATCAGCCCACTCCAAAGAGCACAGGGCTCAAGAGGTACTTTTTCCTACCTACCTTATTTTCCCCTGTGCTTCATGTTTCCCCATCAATACCTTACCAGATGCACAAGGCTACAGAACCATCAAAACAAAATTACATTCAGAAGCCATGAAACTAAGTTCAGAACAAATTATTAATATTTGTCCTCATTTACAGACATTCAATTCTAGCTTTCAATCCAAGCACTAAAAACCTTGCTGAACTCTGTGTGTTTACCTCAAATGAAGAGAGGTAATCTCAGCCTGGTGCCACCCACTTAGGACACTAAACGCAGCATTTGCAGGGGAAATTTAAAAAGTTGCTTTTCAAATTTGGGAGTGATTATGTATTAATAAATGCACACCTTGTCTGGCAGTCATCCTAAGGCTAGAGAGATTTGATGGTTTTACTCTCAAATTGTGCCCTCAACTTGCACATCCTTTTTGTTTGTGGTTCTTGGACACGGGTGAGCTGCACTGATGCAGTTTTCATCTCTGCTCACCTCTCAGAGCAGCTGTGGCTGCCCCATCCCTGGAAGTGCCCAAGGCCAGGCTGGACAGGGCTCTGATGAACCTGGTCTGGGAGAAAGGTCTCCCTGACTGTGGCAGGAGGCTGGGACTAGGTGATCTCTAAGGTTCCTTTCAACCTTTAACACTCTGATTCTATAATTCTGCCTTTTTTCCCCCTGTTAATGCTTATTTCAGTGCCGTTCCCACTTCCACATCAGTGAAACAGTGTGACCCTTGTAGTCTGCAAGTAACAAAGAGCAGCTCGCTGCTGTATCGCTGCAAGCAGATAAACCACCCACCTGAAGCTCTTGTCTTTTAAAGCCCCTTTAATGCACTCAAGCACAATTCAAGTAATTTCAGATCCATAAAAGCCTCTGGAGACTGATGACATTGCTCAGGAAGATCTGGCTGACAGAGGCAGAGCCAAAGTCTATACTTACCTCTGGTAGAAATAAACAGTTTATATTTGCTTCTGTGGGCACTGAAGCTTTTCAGCCTAAACTCTGACAAACACAAACCCAAAGCTATTATCTGAAATACATCAGTGCTGCTATCATCTATGAAAAGCAGTGTTTAAATACTATTTTTAATACAAAATATAAAGCATCAGTGCTTCCTCTCAAACTTGGGATATCGCCACGGTTACTTCCTTGAAACCAAATTCTTGCAATGCAATAATTTAGTGAAGTTTTTCTGATTTGCTTTTTTTTTTATATTTAGTATCATGACAGCTTAAAATATCAGTGATATCTTTATCAGAATAGTAGCACAAATTTCCAATTAAAAAAATTACGGCATTTAAAAAGCCATACCAATTTGAAAAACAAAGCAATCATTTGAACAGCCTGGCTTTTAATTCACCTATATGATGAAATAGGAAACAGCAGATGGAAAAGCTGTAAGTGGGGAGATGGAGGGATGATGCATTTGTTAAAGTACAAACTAAGCACATCTCAAAGTGAATGCAGAGAACCAGCTCTAGAGAAATTTCAGCTAAGGTCTGCTCAGGTACACTCTGCTCAGCCCACCCTGTGTAAGAAGTACTACCCAGAACAAAAAAAGTTATACTACACCCATACTTTTTATCTGCTTAAGCCTTACTGTGCTGTCAGACTGCTCAGTTTTTAATCAGAGATTAATCATAGCTTAGATATATTTTAATGTATTTAAGCTATACTGGTTCTACTGGGTCAGTCCAGCTCTATACTCAGAACTGTGCTTAATGCTAGTGATATTAAAGAGAAAGCTTTGTGTTTAATCTCAATTATCAGAGGTTGTGTCTTAATGTCAGTGTGCTGCCTCAAACCAGCAGCACAAGTCCTGGTTTATAACAGGAGAGCATTGCCAAGCAGGGCCTACAGGACGGCTCAGACTGCAGTGGGTCTGTACTTTTGGACACTGGAAAATTAAATCTCCATGCAAACACTCTGAAACCTACCACCAGAACAATACCCAACCATGCCTGTAAAACCAGGCCACATGCTCCCCCTTCTCTTTTCAAAGTTAAAAACAATGCTGATGTTTCTTCCCCCCCAATGCATTCATGTGAACAAGATATTTCATCTCACAGATTTTACTTCAGTTCAGTCTATGCACATTTCAAATAAATTAAGATGAAATAAATCCATTTTATTGTATTACTTTGTGCCACCTCCATGAAATAACGCTCATCTTCGTATTTTGTAAGGGATGTTGTTGACATGCATGAAAATGGTGCATGAAGTATAATCTTTGAGGATTGCACTGCTAGAAAAATAAATCTACGCCTATGTTTCAGGCTCAGAATGGCACTGCTTTTGATTGAAATGCCTCTGAAACATTCACTCCAATGCAGCTCTGCTGTAAAATTCATACAATTGATTACTAGGGTAGCTGTAACAAAACTAGTGACTAGTAGCTTTGTTTTCTAAACATCTGTTCATCTCTTGCAAGCATAAAACATCCCCATGAAATAAATCACATTCAATCCTTCCGTTTCAGAATGGAGAACTGCAAACTCACAGCAGGATACAAAAATCAGGATATAAAGGTCTGCTCACACAGGCCATGGACAAAACCAAAATTTGGTTTAATGTTTATTAATAGTGAGAAACTCTTCTCCTAGAGGAATTTAATGCATCACATGCCTCAGTCAAATAAATTTGAGCTATGTCATGCCTGACAGAACAGTGATATTTCTTTTCTTATTTCTTACTTGCATTCCTAGATCCAGGCAAACTGCCAGGTTGATAGAACCTTAACAGGACAATGGAAAAAAGAGTGAGGTATCCTACAGGAATAAAACTGCTTCTTGAAATATCAAAGCCAAATTTTTAATGAAAAAGGTAAAATGGTAAATGTAATCACTCAAGAAAGAAAATAAACTTTCAAGTCTGATTATCTAAACCTAAAGTTAACAAATATCTTCTTTATTTATCATTTTAAGATCAAAGTAACAAAGCTTGGCACAAATCCTCAACATTTGTGACAGGACGAGTAAAAAATATCTGTTCTGATGAATAAATTAAATCATATTTTGGAGTAAGAATTTATAATAGTTCTCAGCTTCAACCCTAGCAGCACATTGGTAACTCCAGAAATCATCAGAGCACAGAGAGGTAATAATAACACTTAGTGAAAAGGACAAGAGTATATTTAACTGTCAGCTTCCCAATAGCTGAACCAAGAAACTCCCTTGGCATTTTCTAGCACTAGTTCCATTTCCACTTTGAGTTCTTCTTATCTCTAACAAAGAAAAATAGCTTTATGAATCAAGAATCAGCAGCTTTCCCCACAGACAGCATTCTACAACTGCCATTCAGAGCAACACCAGGAGGAGCCACGTTTTCAGCTGTGATCAATGCCATTTACAGCTCCTTTTATAATGACAGCACACACATTCAAGCAGGGGGAAAAGTGGGCATGACCACCATATTAATCAAATTCCAGCCACAGAAGAGTTACTTGCTACACCCCTCGTGATGAGCAGGCACACAGAAAACCTTGTACTAAAAGGGAAAAGTTACATTTAACCCAACATCTGCTTCTATTATGTCACTAGAACAAAACAGGAACACAATTAGAGCACCCAAATCAAACTCTTTGTCATAATTTACAGGCTTAAAATAGGACAATAAGAAGCACAAGTTTTGTAGAGCGTTCTCATTCAAGATGAGGCAAAGACAATGAATATATCACAATTCTGATGAGAGCAACAAGCCATCAAAAACCTAAACAAAAGCTCCTTAATCCTTCTTTCCAACCACGCAACTTATGGGAGATACAGTTTATAAATCCAAACTTACATTAGTCTCAATTTTAGTTCACTTTTTACATTAAAAATATAGTTAATCTTCATTTCTGATCAGTTCTGCATGAGGTCACACAATGTGTGCAGTTCTTAGAAATGAAAAAAAAAAAAAAAAACAAAACCTGAATGCTGAAAAAATACCTGGGCATGAGGGTTTTTTCCAAATTCATTCCATTATTCAACATCAAGGCTTCTGATGAATGTATTAAAAATGCAAGAAAAATATTCCTGTCTGGCTGCCACTCTGAGTAAAATGAGTTACCCAAACCTCCCCTCACACTTTGCTCCAGGTCTACCTTATTTTGGACTTTAGGAAGAAGGTGACATTTATGGGCACCCGATGCTATGAACCATCTGTTCAGAAAGCACTGGATCACAAGGGCAGTGGCAGCCACCGAGAGCACATTACTCCTATTTATGAGGATTCTACCACTTCCAACACAGCAGCCTGTGGTGTTTTCTCTGCCCAATATACACAAATTCAGGTAAATTTAGTCAGTGCTTCTCAGGCTTTCAAAGAACACGTGGCTGATTAAGTGAGAGGTCCAAGCAAGCAGCACTCAATTACTCAGAGAACCCCAAAGGCCAGCCCACCTTTAAATGTCTGGTTCTTTGTCAAGAACTTGTGTTTACTCAGCAGCTCAAGGATTCTAAATGATTCTGACATTTTTACCACTCATGAAAAAAAGGGGGTGAACATCTTCACCTCATCACAGAACAGCTCTCCTCTGCTTTTACTGAATATGGTCCAAAATTTGATGAAAGAGTATCCTTTGCCATACAAGCATTTCCATGCAGTTGGTCCAAGAATTACACATGGGCAGCAAGATAGATTTACTTAAAAATAAACACTTTATGTCTTTCATCTACACTCACAGGTCTATAGAATTGGCATGTGTTACAACTGAACCATCTTTGGAATTTGATTAAGTGGTAGTCTACTCAGGGCCATACAGGAAAAAAAACAAAAGCAAGCTACTTTATGAATATTAAAATAGGAGGGGAAAAACATTAGATAACAATACACAGTCAAATGGGTCTGTCTAAAGTCAGCATAATCAAAGTACTTAAGGCATTTCTTCCTCTAATAAATTTCCTCAAGCTAACACTCAGAGGTTGAAAGCAGTTTGAATCCAAAAACCTCTCTCCCTTTCTTTCTCTTAAGGATCCAATACTGAACCTGCACAGGAAACACAACTGCCTGTACACCCTACACGTTTTTGGTGCCATGGGGGATCAAGGGCTGTAAGCCACTCCAAACACTGATTTCCACTCAGTTCTTTTACACCTGCTAGTTTGTGTTTATTTTCTTTTCTTTTCCACGTACATTTAATTATTGATTTTGACACCAACTGTTCCAATTTAAATTGCAGTTCAAGTTGGCCCCATATTACATCCTGACCTAAGCCTGGAAGACACCATTAACTTCAACAAGACCCTAATTCCAGCCTTTTGCCCTCAAGATTTCATAGAGACAACTAACAGATAGCCACAATAGTAGAGAGGAAGGCTTTTCTTTTTAGTAGCACCTGGTTGGCCAACAATTTTGATAGTTAAATGCTGGTAGTCCATGGCACATGTACCTACATCAGCCTAAACTTTAAACCCATCACAAAACCCAGTTTTAAAAGCCAGTAAAACTTCCTAAGTCAGTTGGACACTTTGCACAACTTTCACCATGAACACTTGGCTTACTGTCTATAATGTGCACTGGGAACAAAATGTGCATCATCTGCAGTGATTTTATTTACTCCTTTACATTTATATGGCAAATTTGAACTCTTTTATTACATTGTAGCCTTGCAAGGTATATTATCATATTTCATTATCTAACACATAACCAAATGTGGTTTATGAACAATGCTCTATTATTTCAATGAATTCTGAATATCTAGCATAAAATTGTCAACATCATAAAATAATGTAAAAGTAACTGCAAATGTCTACTACAAAGGAATGGAGTTTAACACACATTTTCCTTCTAAAGTTTGTCAATGAGAACTTAATATGTTTGAAGGAAAGTGTAGCTCCATTATGTCATTAGACTTTATTACCCAAATAGTCAAAAAAATGGAGGAGTAGCAATCCACTGATGTAGCTATGGTCCAATTAACTTTCATATTTGAATAATGGATTCCAATAATTCTGATTTCAAAAGCTATGGAATGACTGTATTTTAAATAACTTATTTCTCAGAAGTAAGCACTAAATGTTTGTGTTCTTTGAAGTTCTTTTCAGATTTTAAAAGTTACACACAAGAGAACAGCAAAAAATTCTATAGTTATACTGACCCAATGTCAAAGCTTTGCAATTTATTTTCAAATCTCCAGCTGCAAGACAGAAATGCAGGTTATCACAATCTGCTATTATCATAATGATTCAAAAGGTTATGGAAAACAGATATAAAATAAAAAGTTAGCAAAAAAAATACTCTCCTACATAGGTTTCAAATGTAACATTGCAACGTAGTTTAGAGGTTACCATCCCATCTTTGGGGGATCAACTCCAATCTGTCAATTCTAGTCTCACAAAACTCTTGAACATGCCAATCCCAGCAGTTGTGACTGTTGCCTCCCCTCAATATTTCTCATTTACTTCAGCAAGAACCAGACTAGACCTTTTCATTTTGTGTCCCCCCACCAGCCAGAGTTCTCACCACTTACAGCATTAACAGCATTTTTCATAAAGTCCCTATTTGCAGAATTCGAAAGCAGTAATCCATTATTGGGATCTTCATATTTATGAAAAAGAAATAAATGAAGAAATGAATCTGTAGGGAACAGATTGATATTATCTAGTCCTAAACACTCAAGAGTGCTCAGCCTCTGTGATCGTGAGTGACATCTTGTATGTAGGCCACAGTTTCACAGTTAGAGTCACGTGTAAAATAAGAAAAAGGTAAGTGCCATGTGAGCAGAAGTAATGGGAGAAGGATACAATTATTGAAGTTAGATGGAGGAAAATATTCACAAGAAATATATGTACTGAATGAATTGGGCAACAATATTTCAAATCTACATTTTAGCAAAAAAAAAAAAATTAAAGTATTTATTCTAGGATAATGAATTTCTTGAGAGAGACTATTTTATTAATAATGGATGTTCAGATGGAATCAGATACAGTAGGTGGAAATAACACAGAATCATGTCTTGTCAAATGTGTGATTAATTTTGCACTACAAGTATTGATTTGACAGAACACCTCTTTTTTTTTTTTTACCTGTTCATAGCCATTTAAGCGTAATGGACTTCTTTATTATCCAAATGTTATTCCTTTGTTTAAGCTTTTCATTTGAAAGCACTTTGATGCATTTATAACTAGTTACCAATTCTCTGGATCTTTATATGTGCATTATGTTCTAAGTTTACTCCTCCTCTTTTCAAGTCTATTAGCGTCAATTAGGCTCCCAAAGACCTGCAAGCCTGACAGGCAAACTTTGATAAAATGCTTGGGCTGATCAACCAAACAAAGACAACTCTACAGCATTTGTTTCCAATAAATGATTGCATTTAATAAACATTTCCTTGAATTTTACTCTTTTTCCTTTACCATATTGGTGCATATAATTACTTTTATTAACATCACAAAAGTGGCACCCATTGTGATGTACACATCACTTAAGTATCATTAATAGTTTGCATACACTGGTGAGTTAAAGAAATGGTTGGATTCAGGAATAAACTGAACCTTTTAGAGCACAGACAATCGAGCCACATTTCAATACACAGCAGAACAGCACAGAGTTGTTCCTGCCCAAGCACCTCTATTAGCAGAGGAAAAAGTTCTGGCAGGATTTTGTGCTCACACTATACCCTGCAGTCATTTCAGGGAAACAGAATTTTCACCTTTCTTCCCAAATTAAAATAAGAAAAATTCTGAAACCGTTTCTCCTACTTTGACTAGGGCTACAATAATATCTTACTTCACAAACAAACCCATGAAATTCCTCAGCAAGAGCATGCTGGAACACACCTAATACTTCATTTGGTTCCACCTACTAACAGCTACCATCCCTCAGGTGAACAATTTTCATCTACCTTTCAGAAAAGAGATACAAAGTGAAGAAGAAATATTTGTGAATGTGTCAGAATCAGATCCTGAATTTATGGAGCTCTGGGGGTAATTGGTAACCAGGTAAATACTAACCAGGAACTGCAGCTGCCCTGCATGTGAAAATACTGCCAAGTAAATGGGAATTCCAGCTGCAAAACAGCCTTGAAAAATAAACACATACACACTCCAAAATAAGACATATTTCTAGATAGGAAATTAAATAACCCTTTGTGTGAAAATTTGCTAAATTATTTGTTTTCAAATAAGAAAAATTTACTGGCTCTGAAACACATTTTAATACCTGATTTCTGCAGTTCACATTTTTTCATTCCACTTCTATAATGATGGAGAAAAAGAAATCAAATTCAGATGCACCACTGTAAATTTCTGGCATTCTTACAGCTCCAAATTTCAAACACCAAAACAGCATTACCTACAGTAACTTGTTGCCTTTGTATGTTCACTGCTTTTTCAAAAATAATTTTGTGTTGGAGCATTAATTCCTGATATAACTAAACAACAGCACTCCTCCTGCAATCACATTTTGAAAACCTAGGAGATAATACATTTTAAATATTCATTAGGCAGTTTTTAGCAGTGTGCCAGTCACAGGGCAACATTTCTTTACAAATTTATGATTTTCTATGTTATTTTGATTTTCTAAACTGGAGTAGATCTCCTGCTCAATTGTTAATAAGTACAATTGAGAGAGATAAGCAAAAGATGATAAGTGGCAAGTCTTAAACACCCAATTCAACAACAAAACATTTTTTGCAGCTGCACAACACAGCTATTTTTGGTAACAATCAGGTGAGTGGATCCACTGCAGTAAACTGGAAATTTAACTGAAAACAGATATGGGATTATAATACCAAATAGCACATCCAGGTGTTTTTTACTGGTATTAACAAAGAAAGGTGCCAGTGACTCATTTGAGGTGACAAACAATTGACCAGATTAGATTTGATCCGTCCCACAACTTAGACTACAGCTTTCCTTTTCAATTTCTTTCAAATTGTAGTCCTATTTCACCTTTGAATAAAAATGTCAGTAGCAGCATGTTCACATTAAGAGACTACCATATTATTTTTTAACTACTGAAAATTTTTCTGAAATTCTAGAATTAATTGTAAAACAGTCAAATATAGAGCGAGATTATATAGAGAGAGCAGAGTTTACCACTTTATTAAAATTGTGATTGTTCACATAAAGACTCAACCAGGTCACATATTAATAATTATCACTGACAATCTTTAACATCAGACTAAACCCACAAGTGAAGCAATATTACATCTCTCTCTCTCATTTATCTTTACTGCTTATGGCCCCTCTGTGGTCAGCACGCTGTGAGCTTCGTGGACATTTAATTATGAACACATCATAAATGTGGCTGACAAGGCAGAAGCTGGGTTCAGATGCTCCTGGGATGAAGGAAACATCGTTGAAACCACTTAGACTTGCAGTACCTTCATCCTGTTACAATAAACATTGTTCTGGCTCACCATACACACACTGAGCAGAAAGCTCCCTCCCTTTCTCATTACACATTTCCATTTCATCCAATGGTACTGTGAAAATATGAGAAGGCATTGTTCATGCCTTTAAAAACACAATATTTACCTCTCACCAGTCACTTTACAGTGTTGTAATTCCAGTGTAACAAGGGCCAAATGCTGAATTTTGCTGCCAGTGTCACACAGATTCCTGGGAAAAGGGGAAAAATGCCACAACTGAGTAATATCTCTGTGAAGCATTTTGGCTGTGCCAGGAAACAGGACAGATGCCCCAGAGAGAGCTCAGGCAAGACATTAGCAGCAGATCTAATTTTTGCTATGAGCACCAATAATTATTACTTCTGCCTGTGAATTCCTGGGTATCAGCAGATACACACTAGTCTGGCCTAATGGTTTTGATTGCTGACAAAATTCTGATACATCATTTGCCCTAGTAAAGAAGAAACAAACAAAAAAAATAACACACACCACACACCCCCAGGAATTCTCCAAGAATCAAGCACGGCTTGATTTTACAGATCTGAAATTAAATTTTGGCAACAGAATTACGTGAACATTTTGTCTTGAAAACACCCACAGTAAGCAAGACCCAGGCATGCAGATTTGGTATAAATAAAATAGGAAGTCCTGGAGAAAGTGGTTTATCTACTGTACTGCCAAACGGCATAAAATAAGCTCAAGATCAGAACCGGGACAATGTTCTTTCACAAAGAAAGTTATATTCTGAACTCAAATTAGCATCACATCCCTACCAAAGCTGCCTTCCACCACCCTCTCCACACCAGCTTTGGGTTTGGATTTTGTGCTTCACGCCAATGAAAACCCATACAGCAAATAATAGAGAGAACACCTTCACCCTACGGAGATTCCTGAAACAACATTTTTATAAAATGCCCTGAAATCCCCATCACTTATAAGCTTTACTAACAAGAACACTATTCCAGTAAAGCAGCCAATATTGACCACAAAGCTGTTAAAAACAGCACAAAGATGCTACCTTTAAGGAGATTTTTTTTCTCTTTTTGCGGAATAATGTTCATAATGCTAAGAATTAATATGTGAACAAAGAGTAAACCTTGCAAGCTACCCTGATGCTTAAACACCTAAGAAAAAATGTGCATGCAGAAAATGAACCAGTGCCATGTTTCAAAGCAACTGTCCTCTGTAGTGCTGAGGTACATATTTCTATACCTCCCCAACAGACTAGAAATAGAAAAGACAAAGCATATAATAAAGCCAAGCACAATGAAAGAGCTCTGAAGAGAGAGCTGAAAAGTAGCTATCATGTTGGCAGATAAATTCTACACACAATTATTCATTCCTAGCCTCTTGACATGTAGATTAATGAGTTTGATAACCCAGGCTTCTAGGAAGTAGATTCAACTCTGTTTCACTGGCTTTCTCCTCCTCTTCTAACTGCAAACAACACTTTGGTCTATTGAGGGGGAGAGAAAAAACTCAAATCAATACATTTGCACTGGTCATCAACATTTTGCAATTGAAGTCCTATGTCAAAATATGATCTCTGCTGTGGGACAGGGCTCTGAGCTGGCCCTGTCAGGAATTCACAGGGGCTCATGTGATCACTGGAGGGAGGAGTTCTTGCCCCAGCAGCCCCTGCTTCCATGCCAAGTTCAAAGTCATACAGTAGCCAAGCCAAAAAAATAAAAAAGCAAAAACCACAACAGCTATTCCCACAGTTATAATGACCCTGTACTCACTGCAATGTGTTCTCTACATAAAATTTTCCATTTCCTCCCTGAGGCCAAATGACCTTTTGTCGACACTTTGCTTAATGTTCACTGATCAAAGTGGATTTTAAAGCAAGTGCTGCATCAGATTCCAGGGACAATGAGTGTACAAGGGGTTGTGTTTGCCCTAAACCACTGCACAGAGATGCACACTTGGGGGGGGACACAACGTGGTTAATGATTTACTGATTTATTCTCTGTCGGGGCAACTCTTGCAGAGTGGAAATGTTTCATTCTTGATTGGTGAGCAGCTTTGAGTCCTTTTTTTCATCTCAAATGTTATGAGTTCAAATTCTCCTGAGTAATAACAGTCATACACAGCTGCTTAGGATTTAGCAGGAGGCATAAGGGATGGGGACAGGATGTGCATTTGCTCCATGTTACCCCCTTTTCCTGGTTAATCACAAGGTGAAAAGTAGTCTTTGGCTCTTAAAAACAAAGCAAGCCTGTGCTGCAAGATTATTACTTAGATAATCACAATTTCAGAGACCTGTCTAGTGTAATTATAACATTTTTCTTATTATCAGCAACTAGAAAGGAAATCAAGATTACAGTGGGCAGTCAATGCCTGCTAATGGGCTCATCCAGAGGGAGGGAGGGAGGAAGTTGCAGCAACCCAGAATGGGACACAGGCAATGCCAGAGCAGTGACACCAAAACAAGTGATATTCCATTGCATCCAGCAGGCATGGAGTGATATCTTTCACAGCCCACAAAAGATATTTCTGCTGAAAACACCATAACAGTTACTAATTTTTTCCTCTCTTTGCATGGCTCTCTAATGATCTGGGCAAGTAATCAATGTGTTTGAACAATTTTGTGCTAATGGCAATGCAACATTTTTTCACCTGCACCTGAAAGTAGTTTGGATTACTGGATGTTATTTGTTATCTTTACCTTATTCAGGAAGAACTAAATTGCAATTGCAAAATTTTGTTTTAAGAAAAACTTTTTCTTTAAATATTTTTTCAACCTGGTTGTTTAAATTTAAATGTATTTGCTCTGGATGTTTTGCCTGACTAATTTGGTTATGATTTTGGTGAGGTCTCTCTTTGCTAGCAAAAAATCCAAATCAAAACCAAAAAAATTTTAAAAAATTTAAGTGCTTTATTGTAGGATGAGATACCTGGCACTCACAGGGGTGAAAGGCACACTCCAGTAATATCTTGCATTTTATCTACAAGCTTTATGATCCTGCAGCATGAGGCACACCCCCTCACACATCCCAACTGTAAATCTACTGCATGAGAGGTTATTTAGAGATACAAATTACTGTTATGCACAATCTGCTTTGTAATCAAATATATCTTCAGTTTAGCATTCACTTTAGAGAGGCCTCATTCCTTTGATGCTCTTAAAGCCAACCTACTGAAACAAGTTCTGGAAGGAGAGTGTTATTCTTCAAAGTAAATCATAAGCAGGAAAGGCTTTTTCTGAAAGATCTTACAAATAGCTCATGCTGATGCTTCCAAATATTAATTCTCAGAAATATTGACACTAAGTGAACCCTATATGTATCTAATATATTGAGCAATTGTCATGCAGGCCTATCCTTCCCACTCCAGCAGCTCAGGATCTGCATGCAGCCAGAGTATCTAATCTCCAAGCATCTAATCTTCAAGGACAGACATTTCTGCAGATTGAGGGGAGAGGATAACCAACAGGGATGAAATATATGAGGCTATTTATGAAGATGATTGTACACAGAAATCTGGTTTTTCTGCACCTCCCAAAACCCTGAATGGGAGCACTGAGATTTAGCCAAATTGTTTTAGTTATGGGTTTGTGGGAAGGGCAGGGGCTTTGAGGAGAAGTAACTGAAGATCAGCCCAGCTCCTCCCATTTGCCACTCCTACTGAGCTGCACATGTCTCTCCAGCCAGGATGAGCATTATGAATCCATATTCCAGCATCACATTGGCACGTTCTGCTCAGACACTGCTCCGAAGCCCTCCAGCAGTTTCCTGCCAATGCTGATACACAGCAGCACAGCCACCGCTCTCTAGACCTGTTACCCAGCAGCAAAAGGTGAATGGCTCAAACCACTGCAGCCACAGGCATTCCAGACAAAGACAGACATGCAAAACACCAACTTGGCTATCACTGGGATGTCAGCAGCACTGAAACTCCCAAAACCAACACAAGCAGCCTGTGCACAATGGTGACTCACCATTGTGTTTGTATCCACACTCTTCAGACAGAGCATCAACAAGTGCGCACACTCTACAAGATCAATCTTGCTTTAGATCCAGAAGTCATTAGAAATCATTAAAGCATTTCAGTGGAGATTACAGAGGAAACAACAGTATTAGTGAAGATATACACGAGATTGTTAACTGGGAATTTAATTGTATTGTGGAACAGCTTTGTGGTTTCATTGAGATTAACAGCCACCAAGACTGATTTCTGCTCAAACACGTCAGGCATCTTCTTCCCTAATGTTGTGAAAATAAGTGGAAGTGCTCAGTGCCAACAAAAGGGACTCAGGGAATTCTCATTTTACCAGAACAGTGTTGGGCATGACTGGACCCATATTGATGGAGAGAAAAAAAATCCTCAGTGACTGCAGGAGCAAAAGAATCTTCTACATTATGCTGACTGCAGCACAAGAATCACTTTTAATTTGCAAATCAGTGGTCAGTTTATCAAATGCATATATTTTAATCCAGAGGGAGTCTATTAGTCTTACCTTAACAGCTTCACTCTGTGTAATACAGAATTTTGCTTTTATTTAAACAACAGCTGGGGCTTGAGACCTGGAAGTCCTCTTTGTGTGGTGGCTGTTACATTGATAGACACTGAGAACTGAACAACAGAAATTATTTTTGCAGCCAAATTGATATGCAGGTGCACATCTGAGCACATTTATCTCTAATTATCTGTTCTCAGGCACAAAACAAGCAGTTAGAGCAGAAAATACACAGGTATTTATTTCATGTTTGGAGCTCTTGCTCCAAAATTTGTATGCAGAAATGAAGATCAAGTTGTCAGAAAGAGAACCAAATCTCAAGCCCAGTAAAAGTATGCCCCAAAGTGACTTGCCCATGTGAATTTTAAAACTTGCATTTTAGAAAAGACAGAAAAGGAGAAGAAATGCCTGCTCACAGGACTACCAGAGGCACTGAGATTGGCTGCCAAAGAGCATAAATGTAACTTCAGACTCCTTCACCACAGCCACTCAACTTTCTTGGCAGACATGCATTTTCTACACCCCTTCTGGGGATAAAATGCACTATCTTGGATACATGCATGTGGTAACAGATGGTATATGCCAATTGGTTTAGTGGCAAATATTGCATTCATTTCAAAATACCTCAGGATTTTGAAGCTGTAAGTTAGAACCCCTGGACAGAGAAATTTAACACCAACACTTGAAGGAGGATAATGTAAGTTGCATGCAGCTCAGGATGCGCATCTCTCAGATGAGATAATTCTTCATTGTTATTGCACAGCATTTTTTTTCTAATAAAGATCTGTTGTACAGCTTTCACTAAAAAAAAATTCACCTTTGGCTACCTTGGAGTTTGTTGAGCACCAGGGACTGCCAGTGTAGGGATCTTGCCACTGTATTAATTTCAGTGCAGTGCATGTTATGTCTAAATCACTCATTGCCATAAAGCAGAGATCCTCAGGTTCTTCAACAAAGGGCAAAGAGTCCATCAGCTCTCTGCAGATAGATAGAGGAATTCTGCAATCCCAAAAGAAATCCTACTGCACTGCCAAATGCAGCACGGAGACATGCAAGCATAGAGGGCCAGCAGCAGCAAATCCTGATTCCATTACCTCTTCCAAAAACTCATCACTGACACACTGTTGTCAGAGCAGTGTAAAACTTCTGCTTTCTTCTCTGGTTTAAAAATAAGATCTCTTACCTAGACACAAGTAAGTGCTGCGTCTTCCACACAGCACAGGGGCACTTTGAGAGAAAGCCCAAACTCCTGAGCAACAGATGGAATGGATGCCTGAGTGCTCCAACCCAAGGTGGATTCCTGGGATGTGTTTGTGCACCAGAACAAAGATCCAAGGAATCTGCTCATGCAACGCTCCAACAGACAAAGGCATCATAAATTAATGCAATGTGAGCCTGACAAATTTGAAATTTAAAAAATTCATTCAAATTTGAACACCCAGCCTTCACTGCTGCAGTCCACCCAATCTCAATGAAATGTTCCAAGCACTGGTTTGAAAAACTGCATCAGTACAGAAGAAATACCATATTTTACTAAAAGTACCAAGCCTGATGATCAAGGAGTGAGTGCTCCCTCTTCCCCCTCTCCCCAGCCCTCCACCCACAGCCCCCCACCCCAGATTCACAGGATTAATATGAGACTGGCTTGGGGGTTTTAGCAGTAACTGCTGCAAAACAAGTTCTGATTGGTTGATTCAGAAATTGGGATTCTGGGCAGTGTTTTATAAAAGGATAATGTATCTTTAAGCCTAGGTGCCCTTCAGGGAAATGTATTGGATAAATGTCTTCTGAAAAGCCTGTAAATATTCCATCGCCTCACTGTCATTACTACCATGAAATGATAATGAAGCATGAAAGAAATATAATTCCATATTCAGATGACAGCATTAGCCTTCATAAGCAAACTGAAATATTTATTAGTAAAATGTTCGGTATCTACGCCTGTAATCTAAAAAAAAGGACAAAAATGTTTTATAATAAAAAAGAGATTGAATGCAGAGGTAAAATCTGGTTGGCTGATTTTATTGCTTATTATTAAATCCAGGCAAAACAATTATTTTTTTCTTTTCATTAGTAAGGCACCCAAATTAAAACTATGCCCTCAGGCTGTGAGGTTTACAGTAGTGATTAAAAACAAGAAATTGTGATGCATGGGGTTTTTGACAATGGCATAATCAAATTCATTCATATTGTTCAATCTTTCACTGACAAATATTTTTACAGTGAAATATACCAAACAAAGAAGCACATACAAGTACTATCAATACAGAGAAATTAGGAAGACTTGTTGTTATTGCAGCAGAGAACAGATACAATGTTTCTATAATCTTGAATCCAAACATTATAGTGTAGTTAATTAGGGTAATTATTGCCTAAATTGTGCTTAATTGTTTTATACTGAAAAGGATTTCTGAAAGAAGCCTTTTGGATTTCTACAAGGCACAGAAGTGAACACACTGCAGCCTAAGTATTTAGATGTAATTCCCTAAGTTTGATTGCATTTCCTATAAGTCAGAAAATACATCCTGAAGCAGGCTGGGACAGAGATAAACACGAGCCACACGCCTTGACCTCTGTTTCACCTTATTGAAAAAGAGGCGTAAAATACTCATTTAGTACACTAGCATCAGAGAGCATTCACACACTCCAAGCACATTCTTCTTAAAAAAAGGTCTTTGAAGTGAATGAAAAATTAGAAATTCAAGTGACCACGATCAATTCTGAAACACTGCACAAAATTAATTACAGTTTTGCATCAGAAGCAAGAATGTAGATTTCAGACAGTCTGTGTCATTTATCTCATGCTGTACAATATACAAGGCGATTAAAAAGCCAAATCTGTTCCCACCCCCCAAGTCTAAGGCCTATCAGAGGCTGTGAAGTACAAATGATTAACTCCAAATTATTCAAGGAATTGTACAGACGCTTCAACTTGAATGAAATTTGCGGCAAGTCACAGGAGCTACGGAGGGACAGATTTGCTGCTCTTTATCAAAATCTAGTCTGACTATCGCTGACAGAATCCAGATAAATTGCACAGTAATCTGGCAGTGGCTGTGGAAAGCTTGCTCTGCAAAATCCAAATCTCTAATTTCTATCTGTTTTTAATTGCTTGACTTAAATTTGCATTTTTATACAATTGGCTTAAAGGATTTATTCTGTTCTTTAGGCTACACTAATAAAATCGGGTCCCATTTTGCACGGTATCACAGAAACCTACTTACATTTAAGCATGCTGTACTACAAAAATATTTACTGTAGCAGAAAAAGATTCCTTTTTATGTCATGTTCAGAATTAGGTAAAGAATACATGTGTCAGGAAGCTCATTTTAAACTCTCCTATGAAAACATACCTGAGAATTAACAGGATGGCATAGCAAAGAAAAGTGGGGGGAAAAGTAGATTCAATGCTTATCCTGATTCCCCCAGGACAAACTGGGGGAAAAAAAAAAAACAAACAAAAAACCCATGTGGGTCAAGAGGATGTACACATTTAAATACAAGTTGGAAGACACTGATAACAGCGTGTGCTGCAGCCAAGCATCCAGGAGAGAGCATCCCTGCAGCACCTGAGTGCATCACAGCCACAACTTCCACTCCCGTCACTCCCCAGCTCCAGCCTCACTGATGGAGCTGCTTATTGTCATTAAATTGCCATAACCTTATTGACAATTTAATGTCACCCCCCAGATCAGAGAGCAGCTTAGCCCAAACAAACACTACAGAACACCTGGCTGGGTGACATCCCTCAGCTCCAACTGAGTACCTGAAACCAAATTCCAGTGTGACATCTGGGCACGGCCATTCCAGCAGTAAGGATAGCCAAGGCCAAACTGCCAAGGTTTCTAAAATATTACTCTTCAAATCACTTACCTGCATCTAGAACTGTCTAATTAAACACATTCAGACTATTTCAAACAAATTTTAACTTTCTTGTCAAGTTTTGCCAATAAAAACTTGCCTTATTTTACATGTATATCTTTTTACATGTATATATGGCTAAAGGCCATCTTTTTCTTTTGACTTAATTTGAATATCAATAGTCAAAATATATACACATGTCAGTGTAGTTTAACATAATTCTATAGAAACAGGACCTTACATCCTTACAGGTTAAATTCAAATATATAAAAGAAAAACAAAAACAGGGAAGCAACTAAAAAAAAAATAAAACCTATGTGTTTTTACCTACTAGTTCCAACAAGGATGTATTGATACCCTTTCCTTCCAAGTGTATGTTAATAAAACAGCCCCAAACAGCTCCTGTACCACAAGAACAAACCCAACCTGACCCAAACATAAACAGGATTTGGCCCTACATGTATCCTCCATGAACACCAGCACTGCTGTAACTTGGTCACATTCCAGCCTGGAGGGAAGCTGCTCCATTCTTTTTTCAGTGGATAACATGTCCAGTACCCATACCTAGAAAGGAAATCCATGGAGGATTCCCAATGAACTGGGAAGAAAAGTCAGCTGTTGAATGGGACACACTCACATCAAAGCCCAGAGGTAACCAGCTCCCACAGGTGGCAATTCTAACCCTGGCTCTTGCATAGATAAATCTATAAAGATGCAAAATTATTATTCAAACATTGATATTCCCCCTCTTCAAATCAGTGCTGTTTTTCTGGCATGAACAAAAGAAGGCACCTTCAGCAGCAAGAGCCCAAACCCTCTTCACTAAAGAACCATTCCAGCCTGGTCTCCAGAAAAAGGGGACACAACGGAGGAATGATGGCACTTCTGAGGCTCAGTGCCCTCAGCAGGGATCTGTCTGTAACTGTTCAATGAAGCACCACAGGCACTGGAAGGGCAATCAATTGTTCCACTGCAAGATCCAGAGGAACTTCATTCTGCTGCTCTGGCTAATGTCCTCTGCCGAGCTGCATAGGGGGAGCACTGTTATTTCTTACTAGAAAACCAAACTAAGTGCCAAAAACCACTGCTGAAATGGCAGATTGAAGAGAGGATGACAAAACTATGTCCACCTGATGTGAAACCCAAAGCCAGCATAACACAAAGTCAGCACACAATCAGTTCTTGTAGCAGAAGAACAGAAAACAACTGTCCACAACCCAACCATGTCACACCTGTATTTTATCAGAAACCTTCCCACTCATTCTCACAAATTAGTGTTAGGAAGGTCATTTTTGTTCTCATACCTTATTTACTCAGAAAATGTCTCAAGTTATACAAGAAAAACAAAGGCTGAAAAGCATTCAGGAACTCTAAACTAATTTTATTACAATTGCATCAAATATAGACCAGTGGATTCCCCCCTCCTTGAGCAGTCCCTCTAGCACCAGAAATTACACAATACATGCTGCCATGCATGCTTGAATTTTTTAAAACACATGTAGAATAATCAAAACTCAGAATATGTCTGACATACTATTCAAGCTTTCTCAAGTCTTCTGGCAATTCTGCTATTACTTTTTGGTACTCCTTCCCTCTATTACCATGTTTTTATAAGGTAATTTATATAAATCTTCTGTACAATTACAGATAAAAAAATCCATTTAACTGTTGAGTGCATCTTATATGAGTTCCACAATGATACATAATTTTCTAGCAACAAATTTCATATTCACCTTTAGATGTTAGAATGAAGCAAGACCTCCAAGGTTTTAGCACAAGTCTTCATGAAAAATACATTTGTATTTTTTTCCTTTTTTCAGAGGTTTTGAATTTTATGTTTCTCTAAGAATTAATATATGATTTCATTTCCAGATGAAGGTACTTATTCTAAAGCATCCCTCCCTCTTCATATTTCTCATCTTTGGTCCCTCTGAATGGCTATACTGTCAAACATCAGCAGTGAAGAGATCTGTTTGGTGAAGCAGAATTCCCTAAAGCTGATTCCTGCCAATGTGAGTCAGTGTCCACTGTACTCGATACATTTTTGTCAGCTAAACAATAGTGCTATAAAAACTCTGTCTTTTTTACAGGATTTAATTCCACTGCCATGTCAAACTAACACTCATATCTCACAGTGAAATAAACAAATAAATGTTTCCCTTCAGCCATTCTTCAGCTGCTTCTCTCCAATGAATACATTCCAGCTTTCCAGGCTGCTCTGGATAATTCAATGCTACTTTACATCTTTAAGCGAGGTAAAAATTGCTCTAGCATGTATTATATACCATTGTAGGTCCAAATTTGCAACAAACCCATGTCCAGCTCCATGGCTCCACCTCTGCAACAGTTCTGTGCTTTGCCACTCACCTGAGTCATTAAAACACACAAAGTAGGAAACAGCCCATACCTGGATCACTCACACTGCCTCCACTGATTTCAATGGCATAATTAAAAATATATACATTTCTTTCTTTAAAAACTGGAATTAATTCACTCTACTAATTAGAAAATCTTCATTAAAAGTCTGCAATTTTACATTTACAATCTTACCTATTTTAAAAGTAAAGCAACTTTGTCTACTTAGAGCTGTGGAAATTTATTCACTGAACAAAAATAAAATTAAAGCATGATTGAGGCAGAACTGTCCAGTAACAGGAGATGTAAACATTCTAGGGTGCTGATACAAAAACTTGTTCTATAGCAAAGAAATACAAATGTTGAAAGTAGAGGGGGCTCATATAGAGCTTTAAGCAATTCATCATCAAAATTTTTTAATCTTGTCTGCCCCATTCTATCATTGCAAAACACTTACTCCAGGTACTAATTCCAGCTAAGGCAAAGTCCTACGGTCAAGTGCAGCCTTTAATTTGTTCCTTTTGGGGACTTTTTCCTGTTACTGCTGAAAACCAAGCTTCTAATCAGAAAGGGTTTGGTGCATCACCCAGCACTTTTCAGCAATTTTGTCCCAGATATGCCAAACCAGATATTCCAAATTTCTAACATAAGCTGACAGATAGTCAATTTGACCAAATTTGTTTGCTGCACTCAACAGATTATTCAAACTCATCAGTACAGCAACTCTTAGGAACATGAGCTACTTCAGACTGCCAAACCCCTCAGGTACACCCATCTTTAGGTTTACACAAGTATATCAAAAACAACAGCTGAACCCACTGCTGTGAAAATCAAGAGTTACCAAAATAAACCCCAAAAGACTGAATGCCACAGGTATCATCCACCAAAGGAGGAGGAAGAGTAGAGGAAGTGCTTGACAAAAACAGCGACCCCTGAAGCCCTAAAGGACAGGTAAATACTTCACACAGCCACCCTGCTCTCCTGAGGAATAAATGTTTGTGTGACCCAACACTGCCTGGCACTCCCTGAACACAGCGAGTACACACTTCTCTAAATGTGATTTATTTTTCTTTTTCCTTCCTGGAGTGCTTAGCTAAAGCTGCAGCAGCTCTTTCTTTCAGAAGCATACACTGACGACAGAGTTACTCTGCTGCAGGTCTGTTTATCTACAAGGAACACAAGTCTTTATTCTTGGCTCTCATCTCCTGTCTAACTGCTGCAAAGCTCAGATTTGCTTTTTCAGCATTTCAGAGACAGATTCCACTCCATCCATTGTTTTTTTGGTCCCTGTGGTTGTGGGCATCAGCCACTCCCCATCCACAGAGATCCCCCCAAGGTCACAGTGGGGACAAGTCCCTCTGCTTGGGAGCAGTTTTGCTCTTACCTCAGCCATGATCTTTAGAAATAAACATAAGTTTTTTACAATAAACTGAACTATCTGCCTAGCACTGAAAACCAACAGCATCCTACAAATCAAGCAAATTGTAAACCACAGAACCTTTCACATTCTTTCTATGCCGAACTTCTGGGGAAGTAACAGAACTCTGCCTTAAACCTTAAACCTAGGGCTCCCAAAAATTTTGCATCAATTTTAGCCAGTGTGTAAAGATTAATAGAAAACTGGGAGCAAAAGAAAGAGTCCAAATTTACAATTACAAGAAGAAAACTGGTCTTGTGCTGTAATTAAAAGTTTGAAGTAAGCTTTTTTTTTAAAGTGGTGGAGACAATAAAAAGTGCATTAAATACATGTCATGATAAAGAATAGACAGCCTCATTTAATATTTTAGCACCCTTTCTCATAAAACTACTATTTTATTATTTATAACATGGATGTATTTTCAAGACATGTTTCATAACCCTGTACTTGGAGTTCCACTTTATATCCCAACCTATAAATCAGCAGTTTAATCCCAAGAAATTACATAAATAGTTTGGAATATGAAAAAACACATGGAATACCTGAATGAATCTATCCTTGAGAATATATCAGACATAGTAGAGAGATTCTAAATAAATAAGCAAGTGAACAGAAGAAAATACCAAAAATAAACAAGAGAGGGAAAAAAGATTATAATAAGGAGCAGAGTTTGGGAGGAAAAGGAGCAGGAAAAAAAAATCCTGAAACAGATTACAGAACACAAAGCATCTTTTTGCCTCAAAACCCCTTTTTCTTAGTTTGCTTTTTTTAAGTTTGTTTGGTTTTCTTTGGGGTTTTTTGGTTAGTTTGATCTAGAATTGCACTTTTACAAGATAAAACATTTCAAGAAGTTTTGAACACATTTTTGCCCACTCTGAGTGCAGCCCCTCTGAGCTCTTGTTTCTATGACTGAGACTTGTGAGCAGGTCACTGTTTAGAATAAAAGGTTCAAATAAGCTGCAGTAAACAGAGAGTGACCTAAAATCCCATCTTGGGCCTGAACATTAAAGCAACAGTAAGGGAAGAAAAGGGACAGTGCCAGGATAACGGGATGGAAGTGCTGCAAAACCAGAATTTAAAATAATGCACAAATCAAAGGCTTTTTTGCTTATCTATGTGCAATACCGTACTTGTTGAACCTGACTTGACCATCCCCACAAGAAACTTCACATTCTGTATTCTGAACTGCCTGCCCAGTGACCTCCAAGAGAGGAGATTTCACAGCAGCAATCCAATCCAGCAGTGATGAAAGCCTCAACAGGACAGTGAAGGCAACGAGCAGAAGTTATAGCTCTATCTCTGAGAAGACAAACACTGCTTGTCAATGCCACCTAAGAGCTCAATATCACACATGGAGCCTGCAGAAGCCCTGCTTTGCAAACTGATTTGTGTCACTAAGTGCAGGCCTGCACAGCACAGGGCAGCTTGGGAGGGCTCCAAGCCAGGAGACCCAACCCAGCCACAGAAACACCACAGTTGTGTCATCTTGTATACTCCATTTGTTGTCTTATATATCACAACAGTTCTTATTATCTTATATATGGCGCCTTATATATCAAGAGTTCTATTGTCTTACATATCAAAATTTCTTTTATCATTAAAGTGCAAGGATTCCACAGCCTCAGAGTTTCATACCTGCTGGATGTTTCTCACAGGCAGCTCCTCTAAGCACTGCCTGTTCCTGGTCCTTGCAGCAGCCATCTGACTCCAATTCCCCCCAATCCACTCTTTTATAACGCTGTTCATATTGGCTACAGGTGCTGCCTGTTATCATCAGGCCTGCTCCTAATCTTTAGTAATTGGTCCAGCTGCAACTCATTGGGGGCTAAGATTGCATTCTACATTACCTTCATTTACCCATACTGTGTCCCCCTACACAGCTGCCTTTGGAAAACTCCACCTGCACCAACTGGGATGGAAAATAAACCTCAGGAACAGGAGTTGGTGAGCAACCTAAAACAGCTCCTGATACTCAGGGTGTTTGATTCAACAGCAGCATGGGCATCTCCATAGTGCACTGCACTGATATAAAATCATCTGTTCTAAAGAAAGGTACAACCCTTGCCACAGCTCCTACTTCAATTTTAGTAGGCTGAGTTTCTAACTAACTTTGTGCTGCTCTCTCCTGCTTGTGGCTTTTCCCAAGTCATCTTAATATGACACTACAAAAAAGCTCCAAAGCAGATTGATTTAAAAAGCAAATAACTCCTGCCATTCCTTCTCTTCCTCACTCTGCTTTACACAGAAAAAGCTTTTCATCAAATCATCTTTTAATGAGAAATGTGAAAATATACTGAAAGGTCCTGTGACTGTTCATATGAAACAGCCCTTTTTGGACTGAAATGGATTATTTAGAAGTGTTATGCTTTACTGATGCTCTTAGCACACAGTTAAGTTTCAGTTGCTTATTATACCCTGTTGAAAATAATGAATCACTGAGCTGCTTAATTTAGAGCTTGGCCTACCAGGATCACCTTTTTTTTCCTTTCAGAAGAAATTAATCAAAAGTTCCAGGGAATCATTCCTCATTGCCCAAACTTGAAAAATAATTTTAAATCCCTTATTCAATAATTTGAAACTTGCTACAAGTTAAAGATACATCGTTCTAAAGCATATAAGGCAAATGCTGTCCTAATCAGCAAGAAGGACAAATTTTCCCAGGAATTTGAGATCAAAAGCATATGTTGTACAGAGCATCTGACACTTCCAGGAATTACTTATGCAGTGCACACCTCTGCATCCCATTTTTGTGTATCTCTGTGGTATAATACCAGGTATAGGGAAATGCTTTATAAAAATGAAAATGCAATTGTCTGACCAATAAAAGGTATTCCTGTACATAATCCAAGTAATAGATTTTTAAACCCTTAGCACTGCTGCAGTATTATGTATTCATAGTTATTATCTTGTCCACTTCCAAATCCTGAAAGGTTAGATTGTTTAAAGATTTGTTAGCTGTGAAATACTTAAAAAAGCAAAGTATTAAGCTCAGAGCTAATTGAAAAATAGCATTTTATCAGATTCTCCTTTGATATTATCTTGTAATGATTGTACTTAAGGTACTCACAATACTTCAATAAATAGAGAAATTAAAAATATAACATCTTTAGGGCTTTTCAGAGAATGCGGCTGTTAACAATTTATACTGCTTTTTTTAAACCTTTATTTTCTTATATTTCCCACAATGCCTCACATCAGAAGCAAACAGAAACTGAATGATTACCCCAAAGTGTGCTAGATGAACTGGAAAAAGTCTATTCAAACAAAGCTCATTAGTTTTGATACCTCCAGGGCTATGACAAATTAAGCGGCTGGTGAATATGCTTGCAGACAAAAGGATGATGCAAAATCTAGGGCTTGTGCTAGGCATTGTGTCAATAAATTCTACTGGAAAAGGTAAAAATTACCATTGAAGCTAAAATGGAATCCCTTTAAGAAACACATAGAGAGTAGATCATCCATTTTCTTAAATACATTTATGAACGATGGTGCTATAAATAATAAAGGATTGCTGATTGGCTCCTTTGAGTGCACATTCTGATGGGTCAGTCCTGACCTCCACAAACTTTTCCTCCAGAGCAGGCAAGGAGCATGCAGAGAGTTTAGGCAGGCTCTGAACTGCTTTGCCATATTGAAAATTTAACTGTACCACAACAGACACAGTTTGTACCAAGATTCCAGCTCCCACTGCTGAACTGAGAGCAGCCAGCACCAAACTTGTGACTGCAGCTTTGGACACCACAGGTGGTTCAGAATGCCCTGCTGTGCTCAGCCCTGCTCCCAGAGCAGCTCCCAGAAACACAACACACACCAGCAAAGGCCCAGGGGATCAGCTCAGAAAGCACAGAGAGAACAAATTCATTCCTGGAACAGGAGATGACTTTGGAATGGCAGCACCACAGCCAAGATCCTTCCAGGGCACTCTGAGCTTCACCTTGCTGCCTGCCAGCTCCCACCGGCCTGGAACTTGCCTAAGTTATAATTAACTCCCAATATTTGCTCCTAAATCACCAAAACCCTTTCTGATGCCAGCCTTGCTCCTCTCACACGTGTTTGTTACTCCCAGCTGTGATGACTGAGCCATCATGTGGGTGCTGTGCCATGAAATTGTCAACCACTCCCATCCTTCACTTTGCTGCTCTCGTGCCATACCTGCTCCTTTAACGCCACACAGGATTTGCTCTGCATTGTAAAGCTTTTCATGTTTAGAATGATCAGGACCTGACAGAAGGCATAATTCCACATGCTGCAGTTAGTGATTCATTCCTGCAGAGTAGTCTGGACCCTAAAATTGCTACAGAATTTGAGCTGGAAGCTGCATTCACCTCCTTCTATGCCACCAGGAGTTTCAAGCCAGTTCACAGCCTAACTAATCCAGGCTGCCACTGAAAGCAGATTATTGCTTTTGAAATTCACTTTGCCATTTGATAAAGCCTCATTTTGCAAGCTTTTGGAGAATATCACAGAACTCCCTTTCATATCTAATGGATTATCAAAAAGTGTATTTGACCAAAGAGCCCAATTTTGCTTTCCATAAACTCAGTGAGACCCTGTTACGCCAAGGGAAAGAAAACAGTTCCTCTGTGCTTCTGTTCTTTATTTTGGAGTCAATAGAACTTCTAAAATGTCTTTGATTTTTTCTTTAATGCATTAGCAAATTATTTAAATAAAAATTTGATTGAAAATATCACTGATCTAGATTCTAACCAGAAAGATTTCTTAAAATTAGCAAAATACACATCAGTATTTTTCCCAGTACTCATAAATCTTGTAAAAATCTATCTATATTTCCACATTTAAGGGTAAGTCTGTTACTTAAAATCAGTTTTAAAAGATGGGATATTTCCCTATGTAGCATAGATTTCAAAGGAAAGAATTAATCCATTAATTCTTAATCACTGTACACCATTTGTTCTGCCAGAAACTAAACAGTGAGAGTTTTTTGCATGTATGAACACATCTCAGGTACCAAGACAATTACCTGCCTTGGTATCCTGGGGGTGTGAATTGCAGGGAAGGGAGGGGAAATCAGTGTCTGTTTCTCAAGCAATGAGCCAGATCTGTGTACCTTAATTATTTTTTTCAAAAATTTTATTTTAAAAAGGTAGTAGTAGAAACAGCAAAGGATGCCTGTTGATTTTATTGGGTTCAGTGCAGAGGAGCTAGAGCAGAGCCACACAGAAATGAGCCCTAACACAACCAGGCTGCTGGGCAGGGCAGTGCTGGCCTTGGAGACAAGAGCTGGATGCAGGAGAGTTGGACACACACCTGGAACTGGCTCAGAAAGCCTTGGGCAGAAAGGCTTTCTGTCATGGCAAACTCATCAGCAGCCTCCAGAGCCCAGGTCTCCACTGCAGGTTCCACTTGCAAATAAACTGATGGTGCTCTCTGCCCAGGGTCACTCTCACCGCCCTCATTTGTGTGCACAGAAATGCAGAGCCTGTCCTCTGGATTCAGCAGAAGTCAGGCATTTCATGGGCAATAAAAGGAACCCTTGTTAGTAAAAGACCAGGTTAAAGGGAGCACAAAGCTCTCAGTCACAGAACAAGAGGGTTCCTTGATCATTATTCTCAATTTGTGCAGCTTTAGCTGGGCCTGCATCGTGTGATCAGCACCAGGACTTGAATCCCAGCTCTGATTTGGGGAGGGATCAGGCAGGGGCTGGTTGCTGGCCCAGCATTGTTGATTGCAGCTCTGAGGCAAGGCTGTATTTTCCAGCTGTGCACCAGCCCTGAACCCTCTCCCAACGCCACTGTCCTGTCACAAATTGTCACCCTCTCTTGCTTGTGTCCCTGAGAACTTCCACTTACAAGTTAGGGAGTATCTGCCCTGTTGGACTTTGCAAAGTGGGAAACTTGAACAGGGAGCTCACTGGATAAATCTTTGACCACCAATTTATGAAGCAACATAAAAGTTACTACAAAAATCCCCAAATATCAAACTATTCCACCATTACTTGAGTCAGAATTATTTACAACTTAACTACATCAGGATTAAAATAATAGACACATGTACCTATGAAGGGGGAAGAAGAGAGAAACCATGCCATGGTTTTCAGTTTTACTTTAGAAGTAGAAACCAAGATCTTTGGCTATAAAAACTAAATGGCTAAATACAAGCTGCTTGATTTCCATATGTGCCAAATACAGCTTGGTTCCTCTCACCAAAAGTCAGATTGAAAACCTTGAAGAGTACCAAGCTGGGTAAAATCTTTATACTAGAAGCAGAAATAACTAAATTCTATTAACTTAAAGCTCAAAGCACACAAAAGTAGAATTCTTTGGGGTGGGGAGATACCAAAAAAACTGTATTCTATTCTGTATATAAAACCTGTATTCTATTATCAAAAGATGATATTGGTAAAAATAAAATCAACCTAGTGAAGGTCTGGGTTTCTGACTTCCTGTCCCAAGGCATACTCTCATTATGAACACAAAATAATATTTTTGTTCCCCACTTGCTTTGCAAAGGATCTGGAATCTGAAAGTAGGTTGGATTCCTTTTCCTGTGCCCACTGTCACCACTCCCAGAGGTTTCCCAGTCTAGCTTCAGCCTCCACAGCACTCACACAATGCCAAAAACTCCAGAATGTGCCCTGGCCTGTCTGCAGTCCCAGATGTGCCACTGAACTGGCCCAATCTGATTTACTGGAGCTGCACTCAAGGTCCTGAACACTTCACCTGCCTGTGCATTAGGGCTTTCCAGGACAAAAGGAGACACATTTTTGGTCTGGAACACATAACACTACTTTGAATGAAGGAAAATTCTGCTTCATTCACTCTTCAAAGTAAAAACTTTGCTTGCCATTTTGTCAACCCACATTTTTAGGTTTTTTCCCCTCTCAAAAAAATTTGTTAGTTATAGCAGATACTTATCAAAGGTTGACCTACTGAGACATTTGCTCAATTAAGTATAATAAAATAATTCTCACAGTCTAAAAAAACCCCCAACAAACCTCAAGTTGTCTGTTGCTCACCTTGCCTCAGCTTCTACCCCCAGGGGAGAAATGACACTTCCTCCTGCATAAACAATGGAAATAAACCCCGAGGTTAACCTTGACAGCTTCCAGATCTCAGAAGTCAGGAAGTTCAATGATTGTAGCTCTTAACTCTGCACTGTCTCACCCAGGAAGGGGCATTGCAATTGTTTCCCTCTATTCTAAAAGGACAAAAAGAGCTGACCTGCTGAGATTTAAGCCTGTAGTTTTAGTTTAAACATACAGAACAGAGTTCTGTCACAGGACTATAAGGAGATATCTGAGGACTTTGGAATTCTGAGACATCATCTGTCTCTCCAAATCACTCTTTTGGTTACCCACATCCTACCAAATAGAGCTGCCATTTTTACATCTACTGTGCACTTCCTTTCCTATCATATTTCATTCTTCCAAACTATTGTCAGCCACTTCATTATCTTCATTAGAATCACTGTCAAGAGTGAAAAGCATGAAAGGCTTCAACTAACATCTTCCTAAAGCAGCCCCCTTTGTGCTGTGCAAGTTGTTGTGATCTCACACACCAGATCCAGGCTCAAGCAGTGAAATATCAAGAGCATAATTCTTGCAAATTTCTGAGAATCATAAAGTCTTACTGTGCATATCATCCAGGCTGTTATGATGTTACTTCTGCCTTTTGATATGGCAATCAACAAACGTTTATATCCACATGTATAAGACACATGAATAAAAGATGAAAGACAAATACAACAACACAGATATAAAAGTAGATCTGATACATATAAGCATTTAGGATATAAAGTATATTTTTTTTTTTATCCTGTATCATTCTGCCTAATCCATCCAATCCAAGACAAAATCCAGTTGAAGGAGTGACTTCATCAATTTTCCCCAGGACATATTTATCATCAGAACTGAATTAAAGACGTATTTATAATTAGAACTGAATTAAAGTGGGTCCCTATTTAAATCTCAAAGTCATTTATGGCAATATTTCATGCTCCTAACCAAAAAGCCCTCTCAAACTTTTGGGCAGACAAGACCTTTTGAGTGGGAAGGTAACAATGCTGTCACAAGCAAAGCTCTACAAGGCCATCAGAGCCACAGCGAGGTTCTCCTGTGCCTCCAGCCCTGCCCTGCCCCTTCAGCTGTGGGAAATACAAACCAGGGAAGCAGCGAAGGGCTGAGAGCAAAACCTCCACACACACACACAGAGACCCTGCTCTGCAACCCTGCCCAACAGAGAAACCACAGCCCACTCAAAGGCATCTCAGGCTTTCCTGAATGAGGAACAAAAGCCAACAGCAACACTCTGTCCATTTCTACCTAAGAAAGTTAAACATGTACACTAAATAAATTATTAAGCTGTCTACATAACTGTGAAATGAAAACACATTTTAGCAAGAGGATGTTATATGCAAAAACTCCAAAAAAATTGACTTTAAGGGATGTTATTTCTAATGAAGAACAACAGGGTAAACAACCACACAAGTGATGTTTATTCCTACCACTACCAATGCTTTTTCTGAATAAACTAGTAAAGTTTATGAATCTCAGCAGGACAGAAAAAAATAATTCATTACAGAAAGAAGCCACACTCTTTGGCTGGAAAAAAGAAACAACCAAACAAAAAACAGAATTATGAGATATCCATTTGTTACACTCTCATGCCAGGCAGATCTGTCTTTAGACAGTTCTTGCACAATCTGAGTTGCTGAACAAAGATAAAATGGCATGAAAACTCCTCCTACAGGCATCACACCCAAAGTTCACCTTCACGCTGATGACACTTTTTGTTTCCTTTTTTCAAAGCCATAGAAAGATAATGTCATCTCCTCTGATACTGCCAATTCAAAATAGGACTTGCTGGAGAATTGCAGAGCAGAGACCTGCCAGATAGCACTGATACTGCTGATTTTTCTCACAGAAATTCTTCACATGAATAAAGATTTTTTTTTTTATTTTTTTTAACATGGAGACTAGGTATAAATACTGGAAGCATTCTGAGAGGGGAAAAAATCCCCAAAGAATAAACCTATATTTCTCCCACAAAAAGAACCATTTTGTCAAGATTTTCCTTTTCACTATTTGCCCATCATGAAAAACAAACAGAAATCCTAAGAAGTCCAGGAGATGGGGGCCTCTAACAGTCATAGGTGGAAGCTGTGACTCCCAGCTTGGAAAAATATTTATATTTATTTTTGACTATTCACATTCAAAACGTTGATTCTAAATAAGAGCAATCTTCTCTAGGTGCATACTTTCAGACACTGTGCATTGCAGGACTGAAATTCAAGATGAGAATCTCCAAACTTCCATGAGCTCCTTCATTCCCCTTTCAGCTCCCCCTGAGCACCTGGCCCAGGCTGGCCCCAGTTTCCACACCTGGAGGAAATCTGGCTCACACCAGGGTGGGGACAAGCCCAGGGCACAAACAGCAGTGCCCAGAGCAGCTGCTGCCATCTCATGTGCCCTTCATAAAAATAAAAGGCTGAAAACAACACAGGTATAAGAGATACATTGCTCCAAATCCATTTGCTCCACTCTGACAATTAAAATGATAAAATAAAGCTCACTTGCTCAAGCTCCTTAAGCAAGGATTTTTTGGTATGTGGATATCTGCCTAACACACTGGGTTCTGCCTCAGGCACTGTGGCATGAAATAATTATGTGAACAGACCCTTAAATAACACAGATAATAGAAATACACAATAGAATTACTTTGGCATACTTGATAAAAAAATATATATTAATCAACAGCTTTAAATAGAATTCTGCCATTCCCAGAATCAAGAGATCTTCAAGTAACCTGCAGATCAGCAGTGGAAAACATGAAACATTCTGCTTCAACAACAAGAACAGGGGGAATAAGACAATTTAAATGAGCCCTTGCTTCACTCTGACTGCTGGGAGAACCTTAGAAGCAATGAACACATGTGGCACTTTAAAACCTACATATGAAAAAGCAAATTCATGTGAAAGTCTCCCTGTAAGAGAAATAAACTTTTTGATATAATCATTTCCTACATTACTTAGCCCAATGGACAAAATCTCTTTAAAATGTCAGGTTTGCAAATCCTCCTGGATTGGTGCTGACAGGAGTAAGTTTTTAGTTTGCCTCTGAACTGAGGTGCAACGGCAGAATTTGTCCTTTTGTGACTGCATTCCTCAGGTTTCTCAAACTGGGAATCCTTAGAGCACCTAAATTCATTTCTGACAGGAGCATTCACTTTCTTCCTAACTCTCATCTGAGCAGAGCAGCTCAGCTTGGCACCAACACCACTTAACTTTATTCAGTTTTCATTCACCTGGGTCAGAGTTATGTAAAGTCCCCGTGCTTGGTTTAGGGCCCTGTTATTACTGGGGAAGGGGAGATGCTTTACACAGTCTCAAAGTGTCACAAAAACACCAACAAAACCAACCCACACAGGAGCATTTCCTTGCTTTAAAATAATTACTCAGATTTTAAAAAGTTTATTTTACTGGGAAAAGCATGAATATTATTTTTCAATTATTCTTCCATATTTAGGCATCTCTTTCCTAATTTATTTCCCGCACTTCATTCTGTCAAAGACACATCAAAGTCTTGTTGTGAGGTGAAACATATTCCTGGTTATTTCCAATTAATGGCTTAATCTGGGAAAAAAATGAACTTTCAGGGCTCAAATGTGACAAGTACTTGACAAAAACACACTTCAGCCCTGGGTATTTTTTTTCTCAAGAATATTTCAGTCAGACATTTACTAAAAGCCGTATAAGGACAGAGTGAAAAGGGGTGAGCCAATACATGCTCAGGCTGAGATACAGAATTAAGGTCTGACTTCAGGACCTAGGGAGAGAAAAGCAGCCAGGAGGAAAAGACCAGCCCAAGTCAGTGGCATTTATCATTCCATGTTTCATCACTGACTCTGGCAGCTTTTCACTGGCCTCTTTAGGAATAGGGTAATTGTTGTTATTATTGCCAGCCATTTTTACTACAGTTTCATTAAAGAAACCTGGTTTTCAGCAACTTTTTCAAACTTTCTCTATCATTACAATGATTGTAACCACAGATATTCTGAGAGAACAGATTGAAAGAAATTTTAAACAACCTCGTTTTTCCTGAGACCCCTTTGCCCACCTCCAAGGCACCTTCTAATTTGCAGTAAGAGTCTCTTTAGTTTCAGCTGACCCCTCAGAGCTGGAGCTATGTAAAACTCAACCTCTGTTTGCTGTTACACTGCCATGGTAACCTTAAAAAGGGCATTACAAAAAGCACCATACTGTAATAATAAACCACAGTTCATGTTTATGACTGTTCAAATAGAAGAATTTCCTTAAAACCCTTTTGGAAAGGGCAAAGGGGAAACAGGTGTGACCGTGGGATTACACTAATAACTGCTATTGAAGCCTCCTGTACTGTAGAGAAGATTAATAGATTATTATCCCACTGATATTAATCTATTAAAAGAGTTTGAAGGTTCACAAATTCCTATTTTAAGTCCAGCTACTGATGTATGTGCAAGTGATTTGTTTTGCCATTTTACTTATTTGGTCTGCACTGTCATCATTGCTACTATGCAGATTCTGGCTCAAATGATACAGATTGACCAGAAGAGCAGAAATTTCCTAACACTGGTGCCTTTGGAAACTTACCTTAACAAAAACAATACGTAAATTACATTTTAAAAAAAGTTGAGTAGGAATACTTCCACAAACCTGGCTATTCTCAAATCAATAGCATGATCTTAAAACTATGGTCCATGTATATCCTGCTTTGATCTGAATGTTTTTTCCAAGGATAGAACTCAACACTACAAATGCTAATCTAGAGGGGAAATAAGGCAAATTCATATGCCCTTAGAACCATCTAAAGCACTTTTTGTACTATACATAACTCACAATTTAAACTGCACACATGCACAGGGTCATAATCCATCTTTCATTTAAATTGTCAATACCTGAAGCTGCTCGCTTCAGGAATATAAAACTTCTCAGTAACTTCACTGGGTAAAAGGGTCTGGCAGTTGCAGAGATCACCATGAAACTTGGAGCCCAAGTTTTGTTTGGATTGTTTGGTTGTGGGGTTTTTAACGTCTGTGCTGCCAGGAATTAGTCAGAAAAGACCCACCAGACAATCTTGTTTCCATCCTGTTAACTATTTTTCCCATTGAAGTAATATAAAGTTTTTCTGAATGGATTTCTTTTCCCTCCACCAAGTCCAAGCTACATTTAAATAAATGCTTCATGATGGGACTTCTGTCCCAGGTTGCAGGAGTTGCACATCTTTCTCTCCAAGCTTTTTCAGCCTCTCAGCATTGATGTGTTCACTGTTTAGCAGACTCAAGCACTCTAAGCTGAGAAACACAACCCAGGAAGCAAATTGTGTCCCAAGCAGTGACAATGACAGCACAACAAGGGTTTTCTGCATCGTGTATATGCACAAAGAGTTCTCAAATCTGTCTGCTATTGCTACAAGCTCACTTCCTTCCTGCTCAGCAATACAGCTGGAAACGCTGTGTTTGAAACCAGAGCGGCCTTTTCTCTGCTAAAAAATATCCAGGAGTAGTAACAGAGCACTTTGTGCAGAATTTGCACATTCAGAATGCAAGGCAGAAGTGCCAGCCTTGCTGCTGTACTCAACATTTATTGGCATGCCCAGGACCCAACTGTGTTGATCCTATTTGCTTTTGGAGAGAAAGAGAAGGAATAATAATAGAAATAGCAGAAATAATAATTAAGATTCAAGCAATCAAACGAGGGATGCTATATTTAATGAAATTTCACCTCATTCAAATGGATGAACTCATTGCACAAGAGAAGTTCTCTTTCAGGTCAGCATGCACTTATTTACACAATCTTTTAATGTATATGTTTAAACCTGAAACCATTTTCGGGGCAAATATAATAGAAAATACAATTCTTTGGTTCAATGATTCTGATGTTTACTCTCTTGCTAAAATAACCATGACTTACAGTCCACTTTTTTTTTAAGAGATGGATACATATTATAAATATAGAAGAATAACTGTGGTACAAGCAATCCAAATTGCACCTAATGGCAAATGTAACAGAAGTTTAGATGTGTTTGGTTTAGTTTCCACCAAAAAAAAAGTATTTAAAATTCATATATATATATATATATATATTTAAAGACTATACAAAAGAATCAAATTTCTATTGATGAGTCAGAAATTAGACACTTGTATATTTTTATTCAGAAAGATTAAACATTTTTGGTGCTTATTTGGGTTTTTTAAAAATCTTTTGGCATTATCTCCTTGCCAGGTAGTGGAACACCTTACTGGTATCACAGGAACTTTACTAGTACAAATTACTTCTCTTTGGCAACCAGAAGTTATATTAGAAATGAGTATTACTGTATACTTCTGTGCAGGTGTCCACGCTGTAAAATTTACTCTCTATTCAAGCTATAATTCCTAACATAAACTGCTTACATTCACTCAGACTCTTTAAATTGAGGCAAAAAGAAAATGACACTTTTTACCAAAAAAGCATCAGAAAATTCAAAATTTACTAATATTTTTGCACCTACGTCCCTACACCTAACCATAACCTTTTAATGGACATATAACACAGCTGCATTTCTTCCACAACAACTCAAATAATTACTAATAATGTCTTTTCAATTAGATAAAAGGCTGTTATATTTTAAATATAAGAGAGATTTCCCACTCCTATTTCCATTCACTTTTTCTCCAACACCTTCAGTTCTTGTAAATTTTTTAACACTGTAACCTCTGTCAAATAAGAATGAACTGATCCTTATCTCTGGTTTAAATCAGTGTAAATCACTGTCTGTTAATGAAAAAAAATCAGCTCTTACATGTAAATGCATAAAAGGAGCTCTATTTAGCACCAGCTGTTGTGATTTCAGCTGCAGGTTTTATATTTTCCTTATGAGTGTCACCAGAAGAAACAGAATGCAAACACCTCAGAGCTTGAACTGTGGCTCAAAGTGTTTGAGCAGATGATCACACACACAAATATTCCCCCACTATTCATTACCTTTAGGTATGCAAAAGTTTCCCCAAAAGCACATTTAGGTAATTTACTCAGTCATGGCCTATAAGTTTATTTTCAAGAGGTATTTCAAGAAAGTTCAGGAAAATTTCACTGGAATTACTAAGGCATACATTTTTAGACTCATGTGCCTAAAATTAGTTTCTAAGTCCATAATTAGACATCAAAACAGAGCGGCAAAACCTTCAAATGTTTAAGATACACTCCGATTATACATCACAGCTTCAGAGGAAATTAATCTTGCATTTAAATTGTTGAAGCTTGTATTTAAATTATTGCAGTGTCCAGCTGGGCCCCTGCTGGCTGCCCTCTCTCTTTAAGCCATTGTGCCAGGAAAGCTGAAGGCAGCAGCTCAGCACAGCAATTCCATGGGAAATGATGGTGCAAGGACCTCACCACCCACTCCACTCCCAGGTTTCCAGCTCCTGAATTTCCTGCCACGTGCGTTTGTGCCTGAGCAACAGAATTCTTTTTTCCTAATCTCACCATTACTTGTGTCTTCACAACTTGTCAAATGGAAAAAGCACAAAGCACTCAAGCAACAAAAAAAAAAAAAAAACAAAAAAAAACCCCACAAATTCTCTGAAGAGTTTAATGTTAAGTGTGAAGAGCAGCTAAAATCCAGCAGTAATGCAGCTACCCATGGCTATTCAGACCACAGAGCAGCTCAACTCCCCTGATGGCAGTGACAGGCCAGCAGCAGCAAAAAGGGAGTTTTCAGTGATCATTAAAAAGCCATGTCATGCAATGCTAAAATCACCCTCCTCCCCTACTGCTGGCCATTGTAAACAGGGCCCTCTGGCATGCAGTGGTGCTTTATTAACAGAGCAATTAGCAGGAGCTGCCAGGTATGGCAAACAACCAGTGCTTTGTGATCCCATGAGGATGGCATCAATCACCAGCAGGAACCACCAGCTTGCTCTGACTTCCCTGGTCTAGACACTAGACCCAAAAATAATGCTTGAGATATGAAGGACAGGATTAATCTAATTGAAATTTCAGTGAGCCACATCCAAGTCTCAGCTGACAGAATTCCACACAGGTCCATGGAGAGCAGAGGGTGTCAGGGAAGGAGTCACCTGTTCAGGCATTTGCTATAGGCAGGGCTCCTGTCCTCCTAGCTCTCCAACAAATAAATGTTTCCTGGAAGCCAAGACCCAGTAGAAAAAGCAATATGTAAGTATCTATATCCTGCTCTGGGTCTGAGCTGTAAACCAAGCTATATTTTAATGTTAAAATATTATACTTTTATTTTTATAATAATATATATTATATATACTAACATATGTAATGTATATAATATATATTATATTATATTAATATATAATATGTATTAATATATAATACATATGTATTATTATATAAATAAAAGCATAATATATAGTATAAAATATACAAAATTATATAATATATATTATATACTATAAACATATAATATCATATAATATATATTAGATAATATTATAATATATTATTGACTATAATTATAATTAATTATATAATTATAATTATTAATATTATATTATTACTATAATATATATTTATATATAAACATATAGTATTATATAATATTAAATCTTATATAATATGAAATGTTATATAAATATATAAAATTATGTAAAATATAATATATATATAATATATTATAAAAGTATAATATATTATACTTTTTTATATATACTTTTATTTATAATTTATACTATTTTATTATTGCTTACCCAAATAGGTTCTGAACTCAACTCCAGTGTGATAAATTCTCATTATTCCATGTTTACACCATTTATGGCCCACTGTGCCTACAGAATGAAGTAACTCAGAGCCTTTCAGATACCCCTCCTAAGATACCTCATTTTTATATAGTTCAGGTGCAATATCGGCTTAGTTTGCATTACATGCTGTGTATTTTACCCAAACACATATTGTACACATCCATTAAGTGAAATGCCACAAATGCTAATGCCTAGACTACAATATATAGGGAGACAAAAACATGCTAAACTAAAGGAAAAAATATTCCAGGCTGTGAAGTGTAACAAAAAAGGCCCATGATGACAGTTTCATCTGAAAATAGCAGACTGAGACATATTAAAATTGGTTTATTGTCTCCCTAATGAGGCAATGTATGTAAGGCCCCAAATACTCTATAATCAAAGTTACCAGCTAGTGTAGGCTTTGAAAAATGAGAAGCAAATCTATAGCTGATAATTAACAGCTTCCTTCATTGTTGACTACCCAGGAAGGAGAAGGGTGTTTCTACTGCTGCTCCTCTCTGCTTTAGTGCACGATGCTGCTGCAGTGTGGTCCAGCTCAGAACACAGGAACTGCTTCATTTTTTTCCCCAAAACTCTTGAGAGCTGCAGTCAGGAAGGCCTACTTTTTGTACCCTAAAATGCTAATGTCATTTCTTCAGTTAGAATTAGAATGATCTGCATAATTAGAACAGATCATAAGGTTCCAAGGTCATCTGTGGTGTTGTGAAGACATCAAGATTTTCTTATCCGAGTGTTTTCCCAGGCTAAGTATAACTCATCCTCGTGCAAACAGCAATCCTTAAATACATGTGGAAGTCCTTAAATACATGCAAAAGCCCCACACCACCAAACATTTGTAATATACCAACAGAATCTACTCAATAATGAGAGAGAGTGAATCTGAGCTTAACACCTCCATAACCTTATTCTAATTCTTCCAAAACCCAACAGAAATTTATAGCTACATTTTTCTGACCACACCGGAAAAATTAGTAAAGTTGACTTTTCCAACAAAACCCGTAGAAGCTAAAATACTCAGGTATATGTTAAGACCACCTAGAGAACAGAATTTGCAGAGATTTTATCTGAACCCAGCTGCTTCCTGCTGAAGGACACCACAACACAATCACTTGGACTCCAGTCTCCTGCCAGGCTGCTACATCAAAAGCATCTCTTCCTTCAAATCAACTACTAATAATTCAAGTTTTATCAGTGTTCTTTGAATGTTTCACAGCCTCAAAATCATACATGAACCTACCAAATTAACTAAAACATGGGGAACAGGATGTAAGCAACTGATTAAATTAACTACATGGAAATTTTTCCTCCTAAGATACAAGAGTTTTCAAAAATCCAGAATTATCTCTGCCTGTATATTCCTAGCTAGATATATTCACTGCTGTGAGGGGGTTTATATTTTGCCTTAAAACACCTCACATTTAAACTAGGTTTGCAAAAGTGCCTACATGCAAATCAAAATACTACTTACTCATTTGCCCAGGGCAATAATTATATTTTATAAACTTGTCAAATATCCTTTGTTTCTTAATCAATCTTCAGGGCCTATGGCAGACATGCAGGTTTTCTGACTTCTAAAAGCAAAATTTCAGGACTATTTTTAAACATTTATATTAAACAATGTGTGTGGTTGTACCCACTGAGTATTTCAAGGTTCCAATGAAAACTCGAAAATACTAATAGATAGCACAGAAAACTTAAATACAAATCCACCAAATCAAACCTGAAAATCATTGGGTAAACCACAAAATATTTCAATATCTACTGATATTGAAATACTTACTTGATATATTTCAATATCTACTTGAATCCCTTTTATTGCTGATGAGAAATAATAAATTAAATTCCAATACAAAAGTTCATCCTTGAGATCTAGCGTTCACTGAAGAAATAATAGCACTCCCATGCTTTGACACTGAAACTTGTATGATTTTGAGCTTTGGAAAGTACAAAAAAGAAATAAGCCACATAATAAAAAAGAACCTGCACATCTCAGTTAAAACACATATATACATATTTTCATTCAGTGCTGGATCTGGCCATTATTAACATTAGAGAAAAAAACATCTCATATTGTAAAATTGCATAAGATCAGTGGCTATTAATCCAGAGTTATGACCAAAGGATACCACACCAAAACTCTGTCATCATGTCAGATATCTGTGAGATATCCTCATCGTCTGGACACCACCTAAATGGAAATTTTCCTTTATGGGTCTCATCATCTGCACTTTCACAGACCAAGCTCCCTCTTGTTCATAATCCTGACTCATATCCATCACCATTTGGGAGCAAGTGTGTATCTTTGCAGGGCTTCAGAATTCCATCTGTCCTGCCTGAGATTTCCTGAAGTACAGATAAATTCCACTGAATAACACTGCAATATGGGGAATGTATACATTTAGAGCAGCATATGGAAAAGCAATATTTAAAAGTACTTCTCATATATTAAAAATATACATGCGATTTAGGAATGAAAAAAAAAATAAACTAAGGAGGAGGAAAACATCATCATTAGAACTACAAAAATCTATGGCAAAAGTTTAGGATCCAGATATAGGCTCAGTTGGGTAGAATATTCTGCAACAGTTTATTCCTTCAAGAGTATGTCCAAAGAACAAGAGACCATCTGTACAAGAAAGTGTGTATGGAACACACTCAGAAAACAAACAGAACACCCCATTCCCTCCAGCTGGCCACTCTGGTTTTGTGTCCACACAAGGGGTGAAGTGCTGGCTGGCAGCACAGAGTGCCCAGGGTGGTACTGGGCAGTGATGCACAAAGAATCAGCAGAATGAGGTGAACCTTTCTTTACTGCTCCCTGCACTACACCCAAATCCAGAACTGAAACCCTGATGTGGACAAACAGCTTCTCTGCACAGTCCATTCTTGGCTGTTCTGGGATGTTTGCAGAGCCACCATCACAATCCAAGTTCATGCCATCCTTAGTTAATATTTGTCCCCTGTAAAAGAGCTGAGTTTTGCACACCCATCCTTTTGATAGAGTCACAGAGTAACTGAGGCTGGAAAAGACCTCAAAGATCAGAGTCCCACCTTGTCCCCAGCCCAGAGCCCTGAGTGCCACCTCCAGCCCTTCCTGGGACACCTGCAGGGATGGGCACTGCAAAGCTCCCTGGGCAGCCCCTGCCAAGGCCTGAGCAGCCTTTCCATGGGCAAATTCCTGCTGGTGCCCACCCTGAGCCCAGCCTGAGGCCGTTCCCTCTGCTCCTGTCCCTGTTCCTGGGAGCACAGCCCGGCCCCCCGGCTGTCCCCTCCTGGCAGGGAGTTGTGCAGAGCCACAAGGGCCCCCTGAGCCTCCTTTGCTCCAGGCTCAGCCCCTGCCCAGCTCCCTCAGCCCCTGCTGGGGCTCCAGCCCATTCCCAGCTCCCTCAGACCCTCCATGTGTCTCAAGCCATGAAAGGCCCAGAACTGGACAAAGCCCTTAAGGTGTCTCACCAGTGCCAAGTATTTTTTGGCAGAAGATATGGATACATCCTTTACCCTGCTCAAATAAAGCATCTTTTCTAAATTTTTTTCCATCAACACACAATTTCCCAGTTTTCCAGTCCCACGTCTGTGGAATACTGAAGAGGACTCTCTCCCAAAGAGTTTTAAACCAAGTGCAATTTGTTTGGAGATTTCTTTTAAAACAATTTCTGGTTTTAAAGAAACCAAACACTTCCAAGCCATACTTTTTGCCTGGATTTTCTAAACAATACAATCCTGATCAATAAGCATTCTCTCAGGAGTACTTGTAAACACTTTCCAAATTCATCCCCTGTTGTCATAAACTCAGCTCTGAAAAAACATTGTACTTAGCAGGGAAAAGAGATGCTGAGAAAAAAAAATTAAAATCAAAACCACACAAACAAATTAAAAGCACACAATCAAAAACATACCCATTTTTATGTTCAAAATAAATCCCTGGAGACTATTGCAATAAACATCCAAACATCTGAAAATAAAACACCAGCTTCCAGGAAAACACCCTCAAATTCTATTTTGTCTGTTCTGATGTCACAAAAAATTCAAGCTTTATATGAACTGCAAGTTTCATTCATTCAGCCTCATGCTATTTTAAGCAGCCAGGTTTTTTCTGCTGTTTTTGGGGTGATCCAGTCACAGTTAACATTGCAGGTAGCACTGTCTCCAAAGCTGTAAAAACCTTTACTAGCACAAAGAAATTGCAAAGCAGGAAAAAGTTTAAATTATTGCAGAAATAAACCTAGAATATAAATGGTGCTATAAAACCCTTCTTGTTTCAGCACTTTTTTTTTTGTACTGCACTGTCACTATCATGTGGCAATCACAGGAAATCTATTCTTCAAGAACGAGCTCTTAGCCACTCTTGAAGAGCTAAAAATGCCTTTTTTCCAGATGGCCTAATGATAATGGCTTTTCACAGATCAGCTGCAAAAGTTGGTTGTTTTGTTCTCACTTCAGTTAAGTAAAATTCCAGAAATGCCACAGTCAAGTTAAATCTCAAAGAAAACAGATATAATGAATACAGAATCAGGGGACTTGTGGAAACTGTGACTTCAGTGGAAATGCTTTATTCAGTTCTGCATCACAAAATTCATGCTGTGAGATCTTGTGGAGCTACTCCAGCCAAAGGCAGGAGCTCTCAGTACCAGGACCAAGCCAGAGACCCCCACTGGGAGCATCTTTCTTGTGCACTGACCATAAGCTCAGCACCTCTACCAAACCCAAGCTCTGACAAGGAGAACACAAGGAAAGGAGCATCACAGCTTAATTACAGCTCAGTAATTGTGGCCCCAGCCTCTGAGCAGCCACAGAACCCAGGCAGAGGGCAGCTGTGACATTTCCACCAGGACTGTGGTGCTCTGTGATGCTCCTGAGCCTTTTGCCCTCCCTGAGCAGAGATTCCCAACACCAGCACCTTTAGACCCAACTGCATTTCTCCAAGGAGAGGAGCAGAACTAAAAAGGGCACTGGAGACAAGAAACCAGGACCATCGGAAGCATAAAAGCCCAGCTCATAAATTGCCAGCTTCCAGAAACAGGGAGCACAAATTTGGGAAAATACAACCCTTCTTCTGCTCTGCAGCTCCCACTCCTTCCCTGTAAATCCTTCAGTGGCCAATGTCACAAAGAGGACAGTGCCACAGTGTCCTGGAAGGCTTTTGCTCCGCTGTGCAATAGTTGGTCTCATGATCATAAATCTGAAGGTGTGAGGGAGCACTGCAGAACTGGTTTCCACTTCAGGAAATTTCAGCTGGCCACATGGCAAAATTGGCAAACTGAGGTCACTGGGTTTGATCTGGAGCACCACAATAAGCAAATAAACCTCTAAAATACCCTCAGAGCACCTTATGTGTCTTGACAGGCATTTCCAGACTCACTTCTGTCTATTACAAATAAGGAATTTTCAAAAAATCTCAGAGCGCCTCTGACTTCAACAGAAACAGAATCTGTTTATCCTACTAGCAGTTGGTTGAAAAATCTTAGACTCTAGAATAATAAATTGCATTTAGATCAAACCTGACTGATTTTTTTTTTAAGCAGGAGTAACACCCATAGCAATAAGGAGAACTCAGTACTTCGGTGGTTTAATGCACTTAAAACAAAACTCAAAATCAGTTTTGTAAGCAAAATGTAAGATTTTTTCCTTATGTTCCAGAAAGCTTAACAAACCCCACAGACTTTATTTTCAGTTCAAAGTTTCCACCTACTTTTAACAAAAATAATTTTACTTGATTCTCATTCCATCAAATCACTAGTTATCATCAGGAAACTTAACTACATTTTCACCTGACTTAAAACTTATTTTTTAACTCACAGAGCTCAAAACTTCAACATAGACATAATAAAGTTGTATAAACCCAGTATACAAAGCTAAAACTAACAGCCAGAATAAGTGCTTAGAATACCTAAAAAACAAAAATTCAAAACCACAGCTTGCTATTCCTATTAATCCTTCTCTTTACATTGTGATGTTTTTGGAAAGCTTTTTAACAAAAATAATCTAATATAAATACACAATCAGTGCAATACAAATTTTGTTTAATATATTTTAAAATACTCTCTGTACAGTCTTTAAGGAGAATCAATCCTCTTCATGCAAAATTTTAAAAACATGTAATGCGGTTTCTTTTCCTATCCAACTGGTTCACATACATATTTGCTTGTTTAAGTATAAAATCCTGATAAAATCACATCAGTTGTTTCTGATAATTCCATCATTAAGCACACTTTAAATGCCTGATACTAAGCATAGTCACACACAGGAAAAAGCAGAAGTAGAAATAAATTTCAGCTGGGAGATTCCTTCCCTGAAAAACAATTTATTTCCCAAAAAATAGCGTCTATATAAATGAAACTCATATCTGAATATATTTGTTATACATCAGTATTTTCAACAACAAAATGCAAAGGCAATATATTACACCAGACCCTGATCTAGGACAGGCTGAAACAGTAAAAAAATCCCTGGCAAAACGAAGAAAGCATAAAAGATGCTGAAAAAAATCAGAATTCTGCAAAGGGAAAAATCCGTTTGGGAGGACTTGGAGCAGAGCAGCCTGGTGAGGAGGAGAGAGCTGGAGCACACCAGTGCAGCCCTGGAGCAGCAGCAGCTCCTCTCCCTGGAAATTCAGGAGCCCCTGCCTTGGAAATTCAGCTTTTCCTGCAGCACTGCTCGAGTTGGCTCTGCCTCTGCTCGCCCTCTCTCCTCTCTGAAATGGTATTTTAAGTCCTCGTCATAAAAAGATATGATTCCAATGTTTATACTGTGAGCTACATTTATCTTTAAGAGCAAGATGTTGGGTTTAGCTCTAATGATGAAAAAAGCCTTTAAAAAGGAAAACTCATCACAACTCATTATGGACGATAAAGGCCACAATTTAAGGATTCTGTAACTCCGACGATGATCATTTTAAAGTAGATTTATAGCAGAAAATAGTTAGATACTTTTACTTCAGTTATAATTTTCCATTTTTTAATTTAACACTCCTTTAGTTCATATTTGCACATTAAAAATATAGCTTGAGAAGTCCATCATTAAATACTTTTAATAAGTGCAATAAATAAATTTTACAGTGTGCATAAATCTAAGAACAAAACACAGCTTAAATTGTTAATCTTACACTTTTTCTCATTAATTGCAATACATAAACATATGTTTTATACAAAGATATTTGCTACAAAATAAGTATAATAAATACAGTTTACCACATGTATTAATCTTAATAGTTACAAGCTGTTAATCTTATATATTAGGTAATAATTTGCAATAAATAATTGTTTATTATCTTGATGTCTGCTTGTCTTGGGTTTTAGCAATATGCAATAAAGAAATGCAATTTTGAATAATTTGATTGTAAGACTGCTGGGAAAATACTGTAAGTTATAATTAGCTGAGGGAGGATTTTTTTCACTAGATGAACCATAGAGATATAGTTCAATAACAGAAACATGCATTATTGCTAACATAAATAATTTAAAAAGTTAACTTCAGTTTCAAGCAATAAGATTTTTTAAAAGTTAAATGCAAATAAAATTAGTAAAATATTTCACATTCTTTGCTTCTTTTATCATTTTGTGTTCACTGAAAACAGCAACAAAAAAACAGAGAAGCATTTCAGCCTCCCATTATTTTGGCACAACCCACAAATATCTGTTTCTCACTATCAATACTCACCTGCTCAAAAGCAAATCAGATTTCAGCATCAAACCATCTTCTGTCCACTTCTAGTAGAACATATTCTCTCATATTTACTCATCTTAATATTGTTTCTCTTAGACAGAACTGGTAATAATTTGTCACAAATATTTATTCATTATCTTTGTATTTTCTCACTTTGGAATTTGGTAACTTGCAATAAAGAAATGCAATTTTGTATAATTCAATTGCAAGACTGCTGGGAAAAAGGGTAAATTCTAATTAGCTGAGCAAGAACCCAGTGGCTTTAAAAGGAGATTGGAGTTTCTTTTCAGTAACTTAAAAACTTTGCTTTTTTTTCAAGTAAATGTTCTCTCAAATTAGGCAAAGAACTACAGTAAAGGCATTTCAAACACATCCCTTCTACAGAAACAAAAGGACAGGCACAGAAAAAAATTCAATATAGGTTCTCAAACCCTAAAGTGCTTGTGTTGGGCATTAAAAAGAAGCTATATTTTGCATTTTTATGCAACAGGATTTTGCACACTTTTTTTTGCTTACATATCCTAATACAGATAAATAGAGAAATCAAATCTGCTTGTAAAATATATACAAAAATAAAAGGCAAAGCTTCTTGTGAACTCTAATCTGGCTCTGTTTCCTATCTGTAAAGCAGTACAAATGCAATCAGTACAGAACAAAATAAAATCCATCAGAGATCACAGTACTTCAGAATGTTTATTACCAAAGTTACTATGCACATGCCCATAGTATCTCTGAAAATTATCTACTGATAAATATTGCTACAAGCACCAGTGTTTGTAAAGAAATGCCATTTAATATTAAGAGGAGCCCTGCATTCCTGAGTTTTATGACATGCAAATTCCAAACACTCTGATACTGTAATAGTTGTGCCACCTCTTCACCTGGGTCAGTTAGGTAAACAAATTGCTTGTATTTTGTTTAAACATCATCTAAAAATTATCAGTAAGGCACAAGAATTGTCTGAGATAAGGACAGAAACTTCTCATCGAACAATCAGAATCTGGCGTGTGGCTATGTCCCCACTGTAAATTGCAAAGATGAAGCAAATAATTTTCCTTTCTAGAAATTTTAACTGAAATAAATGGTAAGGCAATTTATAATGCAGTTATAGGAACCTTAGAATGCACTTTGATAAAACTGCCAATGCTAAGATCCTGCAAAACAGTGGTGAAAGAAGAATTTATTTGTAGGTAGAAGAATTTATTTGCAGGTAGATTTGCGCAAGCCTACTGATATGCATAGATTTTAAGCTAACAAAATTCAGAAACACGTTGTTAAAATCAGAAAATATTACAGTGTTCATCATTACAGAAGTTGAAACATGACAAAAACAAAGTCACAGTGAGGAAAAAAAAATAATCACTCAAATTAAAATCTTACTCTAACTTGCCTTGCACAAATAATCCCATTGATTTTAATGGGAGTATGTGAATAAATAAAGCATGGAAGAGGATGAACAGTGTCAGACCTATGACAGAATAAATTCAGAGACCCTTTCCATAACATCCAGGGAACATTTCCATCTAGAACTCCACTGGATACCCCTACTTCAGGTGCTTAAATGAATTTGTACCCAGCACGTAACGGGAGAAAAGAAATCGGAATCCTCTGCTCGCCAAGGATAAAAGGAAAATATCCTTAAAACAAAAGTGGGGTTTTTACATCAGATGAAAGGCATTTGTTAAACAAAGAGCCGAAGAAGTCTGCTATTCAAATGAAACACTGTACTACAAAAACACAGCGAGACAGGCATTATTAGAGGCTTCACAGCAGATGGAAAAGCTACTTCGTCGTAGCCTAAAGATGTAAAACGCAATCGCGGTCCCTAAGTGGCACTGGTACAACTGTGGAAATCATGGAGCCAGATGAAGCACATAAATTTCCCCCATGAACAATTGTTTTCATTTCCCTCCCGCGCCACCGGGCACCGCGGCCGTGCGCGCCCCCGCGGCCGGGCACGCGCGCGGGGCTGCGCGGGGCTCTGCTGCCACCGCCCGGCCGCGCCCGGTACTGCAGCCGCGGCAGAGCTCCCCATTTCCCGGGGTCAGCGCGGGATCGGAGCCGAACACGGGCTCGGGGCGCCTCAGCACCCCAAAAGGTGCCCACCCCCGGTACTGGCACCGGCACCTGCTCTGCTGAAGCTGTCTTCAGCAACAGCCACAGGTGTTGCTCTCAACAAACCCGAACAGCAACTCTCTAAAATAACGTTCTTAAAACTAATAAATGTATTAAGTAACTCTGTACAATCCTAATCCAGTATTGCCATATAAACAGAAAATGTTTTGGTGACCACAAATCTCTCTAAAGTAACATTCTTAAAACTAATAAATGTATTGAATATCCGTACAGTCCTCCAGTATTGCCATATGAACAGAAAAGGCTTTGGTAACCACAAACCCATACAGCAACTCTAAAGTAACATTCTTAAAACTCGTAAATAATTCTGTACAATCCTCATCCACTATTGCCATGTAAACAGAAAATGTTTTGGTGGCCACAAAGCCATACACCAACTCTCTAAAATAACATTCTTAAAACTCGTAAATAATTCTGTACAATCCTCACTCAGCATTGCCATATACACAGAAAAAGTTTTGGTGACCAAAAATCCGAATAGCAACTCTCTAAAGTAACATTCTTAAAACTAATAAATGTATTAAATAACGGTACAGTCCTCCAGTATTGCCATATGAACAGAAAAGTCCTCCAATATTGCCATATAAACAGAAAAGGTTTTGGTGACCACAAACCCATACAGCAACTCTAAAGTAACATTCTTAAAATTCATAAATAATTCTGTACAATCCTCATCCACTATTGCCATATAAACAGAAAAGGTTTTGGTAAAGGTTTATCTCAGCAAGGTTTTGGTAAAGGTTTATCTCAGCAAGGTTTTAGGCACCTGCCCAAAATTTCTACTCCTATAACAAATTGCTCAATAGTTTTGTTAACTGTATTAGCAAAAGTGGCATTTGAAAAAGAAAAAACAAAAAAAAAAAAACAAAACAAAAAAAAACCACATGTTTTTACATCAGATAAAAGGGATTTTGTAAAAATACAGTAAAATTCTGCTATTCAAATGAAGGCCAATGTCATCTTTTGGACAATTAATTTCATGTTATAAATCTAATATTATTCATTTTACAGTAATGCAGTTATTAGTGTGAAACTCCATGAACACTATTTTTTTAATATAAAAAGTTACCCATTACAATTGTGTTTTTTAAGAGGAAAATGCTGTAATAAATTAAAAACCGTGTTGGGTGAAAACCAAAATATGAGCAGAATTTCAGAAATTTGAATAGGTCTCCTGGAATGGTTTAATCCTTCCATTTTCTTGTTTAATAAAATACCTTACAATTCTCATTGATGCCCAAACAAGACATACACCCTGGAAGTGGTCAAAGGCAGAAACCACAGTGAGGTCCCCTCAGGTAACTGAACAGGTCACAGATGTTTTATTATCATTTATGCTCTTCATAAGAGCCCTTTTGCAGCTCTTTGTGAGTAGCAAGGCGATGCACTCATTTTTAGTTCATGTGGATGACACAAACTCCTCAGCTTTGAATAACCCTTCCTGAGGCAGCAACAGCAATTTCCCTGTGTCTCCAAAATTAGACAGGAAGATCATCCTAGATAGTTACAGGAACATAAATGGAGCACAAACACAGAGTGCCATTGATATACTATTGGACATTTTTATCTGTTTGGGCAGCTCATGGCACCATCTCTAGGACCTTCTCAAAATTTGGCAACTAGGTCTCAAAAAAACAAAAAACTGCAGATCATGTGTGTGTGTTTCAAAGTTCCCAGACCTGCTTTTATGCCACTTTTTTAAACCTCAAGCTCACAGGATACATTGGATATTTCTGTCAAGGTAGCCAACAAAAGATGGGAGCAATCTTATGCACTCAAAATTCAAACAGAAACAAGAAGAGGAAGGAGTACACAGATCCTTGAAAAGCGATAAAGGTCTTCAATTCAGGTCACATAGCATGAAAAGTGAACGACAACAGCTAAAGCTGTACCCCAAAAACCTCAGTGCCCATAACAGCACTGACTGCCTGTGTCCAAATTGCTGCTGCTCCTGGGTTTGATGGACAAAAACCAGAGCAGCTGTCAGAGCTGTGCTCCCCTCCTCAGAAAGGAACAGAGCAGAGGCAGGAATGGCCCTGCCCTGGCTCTGGGGGTTCTGTTCCACCCCACACAGTCCCTGCAGCCAGGCCTCTGCTCTGGCCTTGCTCCCACCTTCCCTCCTGAGAGAGTATCTAACAGTTAAAGCAGAGACAAAATCTAGATGTAAAATTCCAAGAGTTTAATTTTAGAAAAATAACCTGAAAATTGCCTAGTTTATCTAAGAAGTAGCTCATGTCAGGTCTCATGTTGCATGTTGCATAGTGAAGCTGCTCCTTGGTCACGAGTTTTCATTTTGGAATGTGCTTCATCACCTGCACCTCCTCTTCCTCATGACCCACCCTCTTTCCTGTTCATCCCACAGCCTCCTTGTCTCCCATCCTTTGCTCCCCTGGCCCCACAGCACAGAGCCCAGCCTGAAAATCCAGAAGCATTTTATCAATTTAGGCTTCAGGCCATACCTCAACACCCCTGGTGTAGCTGGGAACCAGCACCTACAGTCAAACTCCAAACTACAGTGTCAAACTCAAACATTTCAGAATTAGAAAATGAATTGACAATTTCAAAGGTATTTATTCTGGAGGCAGGCAAAATTTGAGTGCCAATCTCTGTCCACATTGCTCTAAGACATCTGAAGTTAGAGAATCTCCTATTCCCCTAGATCATAGCAATAAAAATGCTTTATTATCCTGCCCATGTTCAGGATGTTTCATCTTCCCACTGTGAGGGTTTCACACAGTTTAGTTCACCAACTCCCCAGCTATTTCAGGTCTACCTACAAAAGGATCTCTATACATGAGAAAAGCTTCACAATTTCACTGCACAGAAAAGCTCCCAGGGAAGCCTTGCTATTACACAAAGAAAGGAAATTTTTTGCAAGATTTTTTTTCTTTCAATGCTGTATGGACACAAATATTTTTTTCTAGACCATATGATAAAAATGGACCCCATGAATAACCAGATATTAAGCAGCATATTATAGATCAGTTTGTACTGGCAAACCTGATACTTATTTTACCAACATCATTTGCTCTTCATTAACACTTCTTTCTTAATTCTTAATATCATTTTGATATCATAAAAAAATCATCCCTACTGACTCTGCGCAAAAGAAATACTAAATACAATGCTAATATGATACAACAGAAAATTGCTAAACAATAACATGGATCTCTAAGAAAATTCGATATAGATTTCCTGTAGTTTCCCTGCACTATTTTCAACCCTTTTCACAAGGGATACAGCAAAATGGCAATGAAAAGTGAATTTCCTGCTGTTACAGCTACTTTGGATGCTCATGCTTCTGTTCCTGTGGAGCCAGCTTGGATCAATTTCAAGAAAATAGCCTTTATCTACACTTTTGCACAGAAAACACATTTCTGTTTTCAGGAGATGCAATATTTGTCTATGGCCAGTATTTCAATCTGCAGCATAACATTGTTGTAACTTGTATATAATTAAAGCATCCCATACTACCAGAGAAAGATTTACAAAGCAATTGAGGAAAATTATTTTTGCATTATATAAAACAGGTAGAGGAGTATCTAGTTCAGAAATTTAATAACATTTATGCACTGTACATAGACCTGTATGTACACATAGTATAGTTTTATCTGCTGAAGGAGAAACTGAAAGTTATCTGGAAATTAGTATCGTCACAACACTGGGCCTGAAGATGCTTGCACTGATTTTTAGATCAGCCAAACCTCTGAGCTGGTCAGGATTTTGGAGCTGTTGCAGTTATTCCTAACCCAGCTGCCAGGTGTGACAATAGGAGGCTACAGCCCACCCTTGTCAGCAAGAGGACAATGAAAGAAATCACTTCATTTGTTTTGGGACACAGACACTCAAGCAAATTAATGCCCAAAGCAGCAGCACCCACATTTACTTACTCCTCCTTCACTGGAGAGTTGGTAATAACTGAGGGGCTGAAATCCAACAGCAAGAGTGTAAAGGTACACATTCACACCAGAGTGAATCTCATCACAGCTAGCATTTAAATATCCTTTATAAAAAATAAATAAAATCCCATAGACTTCAAGGGTGCAGGAGCAGACCCATTTCAGTTGGAAAAAACACCAGACAAGAGACCAATGAAATTGGAATCAGCCACCTTTCATCCTGTTCACAGGCAGCCAAATCATGCATCTTTAGCTATTTCAGCTTTGTTAGATAAACATGGACAGGCATTATATAAACTGCAGACTCTAAATAGACATATCTTGTCTATAACTAAACAAATCACTGCACCTCTGCAAGAAGAAATGCTGCACAAGAATCATTAAATCAGAATTTGAGCTCAGACTCTTACATGGCTGCAGTAGAACCAAGAGTTGATGAAAACAGCCTGGCCAGGTCCTTGCTTCAGTGCAAACTGAAATCTGAGAGGCACCAGGACAGACAGACAAACCCCTCAATTAGAAGCCAGCATTTCCCGTCTCTTGTGCTTGGATTCACTCTACCAGAAGCCTTGTTCCCATTTTGATGCCAACTCTCTGGAGCAGCAAAAGCGACTGCACAACGTGAGCACCGTGCTCAACTCCAGAGCTCAGAGCTGTAACACAGATACAGCAAAAAAACAACTGCTCTGCAACTCATCTTGTACAACTTCACACCAATTTCCAGATATTTAAAAGGAAAAATGGTAGAAAATGTTTGCTTTTATCATTTTTAGAAGGTAGATGTGCCTCTTAATAAGGACTTCAAGTAGCAAGTATAGCAGGTACAGCTTCCTCTCTATACACTCCATAAATCTGCTTCTTCAATATACAATTCAAAAAAGCCCCAAATTGCTATTGCTATCATGATAAACATTGGAAAGTTCTGCTTGACCTTTTATTAACATTTTTCTATACCAATATGGTTCTTGTGCTACAAGCACCCTAAGGAATTATGAAAAATACTTTTTTCTCTAGTTTAGCCCATGTGCACTTAATAGGCTCACAAATATAATACCATTATAAAAAAGAAAAACTGCCAACACTGCTAAAAAAATTGTCATAACACTAAATTATTATATAAATATAAAAGGAGTATGTCTGTAAAATATTCACTCAATGAACATCCCAAGGTGATGATTTTGCTATGTTGTTTTTATTCCTGGGAGATCCATAACACATTTGGATATGCCACATGTCACCACATGAATCAGGCAGTTAATGCATGTGCTTTTTAGAAGCAGAGATGTCTTCCCAATAGAATGTGCTATAAAAAAATGTTGAGATTCTGCTGCTTTGTCTGATAGGCATAATTTAATGTCTTGCTTATAATGCTGCATCTTAAGGAAAAATGTGCACTGTTCCATGTAGTTATTTACAATATATTACTAAATCTATGCAAATATATTTCCCTGAGCTTGGTATTATATAAGAAAGGTCAACAATGTTTGAAATATTTTTAAACACATTCCCAATATATTTTGTATATAGCACTAACATCCAATATAAAAATATATATCTTAATATATTTTCAGATATTTCTATTCATTTTATCTTGCTGTAGAATTATTACAATAAATATGTGGGAGGTTTTGCCTTAAGACTATAGAAATTGGCCTATCAAGCTATGGCTTTTCATTAAGAGTGCTAATTTATACATTTGTTTAAAATGTAGCATTTAAGTTGCCATATGACAGCACTATTTAACAAAATAAAATTTAAAAGTCACTATTCAATACCATTCAATAATAAACAGATACTCATTTAAGAAAAATTAAGGGGAAAGTTTGAGATCTGTTTCCCATGCAATTTTTTCCACTGTTTCTTCCATTTTCCCGTTTTTCCACTCATATTAAACACAAGATCCTCAAATACTGTTTTACCTGTCCCATTTGGGGATAAAGACTTGTCCCAGGGGACAAGTGGCTTTTGTGAAAACTCTGGACATTTGATCCCATTTACATATCCTCTTGTCATTTCTACCTTTACATCCAGATTAACATTACAAGTTTTTTTTTCTACAAGTGAAACTGTAATGAGTGATGAGCAGGTTATAAAAACTTGTGCAGAAAGCAGGAGTAGGAAGTTAAAGGAAATATCATGATTGTTTGGTTTTTTATCCCCAATGCACATTAGGGACAGCATGTATTTTATCTGTAGAAGTATGGGGTTTTTTTAAAAATTCAGGACTTACAAGTTGAAATATGATGTATTGAAGTATTTCATGCAATATCACTGAAATACTGCACTATATTTATTTGCTCTAGCAAGTAAATGACATATTTCTATATTTTACATACTTGTGATTTCAAAATAAAGGTTCTGAAAATTCAACATAGTCAAGATGTATATATTAATGACATTTTTTACATCTTTAAGTGAATTCTGTATCATGTCACTTTAACAGAGAGCCAAATGAGTTCTGGCATTCATTAGTGGTCTTGCAGACCACACATCTAAAGAAGCTCCATAGGTTTTCAAGGCCAAAAGGAACCTCCACTTCTACTTATTCCAACTTACAAGTGCCACAACACTGCACCAAGCCATTCCCAGGTCAGATCCAGCTGGCTGAGTCACTTCAAGCAGTGAATAAAGCCAGTTAAAATCAGCCATGAAATGCCAAACCCAGCCCTTGGCTCCACAAGTGCCACAGTCAGCCAAAGCCAGGGAGCGACCCAGGAGCATCCCCCAGAGCTGCTTGCACACTCCTATCCCATGGGCACATCCCCATCCCATCCCCAAAGAAGGGCCAGGCCAAGCTGAGCTCTCAGGGTCAGACCTGTGGGTGGTTTAAATTTGTGTCCAACCCTGGGTGTGAGCCACAGGTAAGGACAGGGCCAGGATGAGAGACTTCCCTCCCACCTTCTCCCTGGTCAGAATTCCCTGGATATCTACATTTCTACTGAAGCCCTCTACTGCCACTCTGTATCTTTCCCAAGTATTGCTAGGCATCTTATGAAATATTTAAGGCCTGTAATGTCATTACTCTGTTGATGTTTTCATTCTCTGTGTGCAGTGCTGGTTATTATCAGAATTAATATTTTAATTTCTAACATGTTTCAGTCATCTCTCATGGGTTTTTACTCAACTGGTTCACATCAGTTCTCACCTATTTCATTTATTTTAATATTAACCACATTAATATTTCTCCTTTTTGTATTTCAACTAGTGATAAATTCATTTCAAAAATTCATTATATAGTTGATTTTTAATTCTAATTCCACCAAAGTGTAAGAAATGTTATTCTGAAAGTCTGTTTAGGGCCATATTTTCCACAGAAATGTCTCAGACTTTTGTAATGGTGACACAGTTTGCATTTGCAAATCAAATAACACAGTGTGCACATAATTACTTAATCAAAACTACATACACAGCCACTGGGCCTGGTAATGTAATGGAGCTTAATCCTGTTTTCAGCATAGGTATTTCTCACATTGCTTTCCTGTTTTCCCCTTAACATGCTCATGAGTATTTTGTTTTTCCTTTTCCATCCTTAGCATGGACTACACTGCCTGTGGATCTCCTACACTTTCATTCATCTGAATTAGACAGTGACACAATCCTTTGAATTGATAATTCACACATGAGGCTGTGCTTGGATCTAGGGCAGTCCTGGTCAGAAATTCTGATTTAGTCCCTGCATGTTTAAACAGACCAAAACTGCACAGAACGCTGATAGACATAGTTGATGTTTAATACCATGACAGGCACTGTAAATTCAGCAGACTGACAAAAGAAAGCTCTCAAAAGTTAAAACATACTCATAAAAAAACCCCAAACACTACAGCAGGAACAAGCTATGAATAATGCCTACAACTGGCAGATTTTTTTTTATGAAATTGTTCCTAGGAAAATATTTTGAATAGTGCCCATAATGTTTGCAAGTAAGAACAAGATCTTCATTCAAGACCAGAGTTACTTGCTCAGCATTATCCTTCCCTCACACGTACATCTATACCACCACAACGCTCACTGTCTTTATTTATCAAAGGAATTTTGGAATTTTCTCTTGATGCCAGGGAGATCCTCTACCAACACTGGATCTCTCCACACTGTTCACCCAGTTCCAACCAACACTTCCATCCAGCTCCTCTGGAACCTCACCATCCATCCCCCTGTGCATGCACACACAACACATGGGAGGGATGTTTGATCCATTGAGATCATCTTCCAGAAAACACCTGGACCTCAGCTCCTGTACCCCCAGTAAAGCCCTTTTGCCTTGATTCTCCCTGATATTTCCCATTTCAGAAAGGCTACAAAGACACCCTGCTCCTGCCTCCTTCAGTACCAAACCTACCCCACCTATTCTGACACTTTCACTCTTTCTGCCTGTAAACAATGCACAACATCTCCAAAGGTTCCAGAAGGTTCCCTTCAACAAAGATATTCACCATACCTAAATTTAGGAATTTCTGCAGAGGACTTTAACCAACACCATCAAAAGCAATGCATTGCCTTCACATAGGAAAGTATAATTTTCATAATCTCAGAATACATCTGCCAAATATGAACTTTAAATTGCACCATTTCTTGGTGAAGGTATGGTGACCAGAATCTATTGGTGTATTTAAATAGCAAGTCATTTTGATATTATACTTCAAAAGTAAACTAATTTAGTCAACTAATCTTGTTTATTTCCTAAATATTGTTAGTTTCTATCAGTCCGATGATTTTTCCAGACACTTACATAACAAGCATTAAAAAGATACATTTAGCAGCTACAACTGTTAACATAACAAAGGCTACAGAATCCAGAGGTTATTGCATTCTCCCAAAAGTACTTAAATAATAGCCTAAAATCTGAAGAATTACTTTAATACTTCAATAAAAATAACCCAATTCAAAACATTTTCAAGGAAACATAGCTCCTTGCTCTAGGCTACCGAATAATGGCTGAAAGAAAGTATATAGCTTGTCACTTCTGATTAGAGAACTGTGCCTCTGTGCTTTGAATGAGAGGCATGTCTGGTAATAGGAAGTGCAGATATTAAATTTAATAAAATAACGTGGAATACGATATATATGAAACTTGACCAAGTATAGCACAAAATGTAACATACATTACCCTGCTCAGTCAACTACTGTGGCCTAGCATCTAATGACAGACTTAATTTCTATTTTCCAAGGAGAGTACTACAAAAATATAATTTTCAGATTATACAAATATTTTATCAGACTACACAAAAAATGCAACAAAAAATTGCCTTACATCTCTACATGAATACAGAACAGCAGCAGAAATTTGTTAGACTATGAAACACTCAGCCTAAAAATTCCACAGAAAGGAATTCCACATTAGGTCTTGTAAATAATTAGTTCCAAAGACCCTGATGATAATACATTACAGCATCATATGACCCACAGCATATTTCTTTCTTTCCAGGTTTAAGGATTCACTCAGTTTGGGGTTATTTGTTGGGTCATCTTTGGTTGTTTTTTTAACACATAATCAGGATACAGCATTAACATACTGCCTAGGGAAAAGGAAATGCCTTATCTCTGTTTTTGTCTTAATTCTGGCATGCCAATGCAAATCCTAACAGCTTTGCCTTTCAATACATTAACCCTCACCTTGTTTTTTTCACAATTAAATAAGCTCCACACAGTATTTTCCATTTCCTTTCTAAAGCAGAACTATGCTACCTGTGATATGACACATAAGGGATTTTAAAACAATTCCAAGAGCTAATCCCAGTAAACCTAGAATTAAAGTTCTTGTTTTCATATTTCACTTTCAAAATATTTAGAACTTTGACAGATATGACATTATGTTTTCATTAAAACAGTTGATTTCAAAATGCTGCACTGTGCAAAAACACCATAAACAGTTTATGATGAACTGCCACACTCTTAATTAAAACAATAAATCCAGTGCACAATATTTGTGCAGCCTCTGGTTTGACCTTTGCCTCTTGCTATCCACTACCAAAGCTGCTGCCTCATTCTGTGCACCAGATGTAGAAGGTTTTAAACCATGATCTGAAAGGCAGTAAAGATAAAATAAGAGAAAATGTGCCATTACTCTTTGCAGTTATGATTAATTCAGTTCATATTTTACAATCTGGTTATGGAGTAAAACTGCAGACTTTACATCAAGCATTTGCCATTCAATATACCAAATGTATAAAAATGCCTGATACTTTAGAAAATGGCACAAAGCTAATTCACAACCACCACATGAAGGACAGAAATAGGAATAATAAAAAAAGGACAGTAATTAGCTATCCATCTAAAATAATGAAGCTATTTCAGCCACTTGGTCAGTCTTGGCAAGAAACACATCTGTTACAACAAAACAAACTAATGCTCCCTTATCTCTCTTCTCCTTGATTTTAGATTAAAATATCCTTTAAAACAATCAGGTCTGCTCCACAAAGAGAAACCAAAGGTTATTAATTACTATGACATGCTGTAATGATCACAGATTTGTTGTGTTTTCTTGGAAACAAAGTCGAATACAGAAACAACTCCAAAACCCAAGGACAGGAAATGAGCTCGGATCCTGGAGTACAAGCTGGTGCAGGCAGAAATCTTGCAGACAAGAAGATAAATTGAAAAGTCCTCATTCTGAAAACACTTATAGATTTATCAGTTTGTTACTTTAATCCTCTGGGTTTGTGTACAGCAAAGCCTCCAGGAGCAAACATCTGGTTGGTAGAGTCAAACATGAGTATTCATTGCATCCTTAATATTTCCCTTTTCTGTCAAAAGAAATCAATTGACCAACTGAAGCCAATATAGCTCATTCTCTCATTAATGGGAAATTGGCACAAAACATATTTCTGCCTTAGGATGAAAGGGAAAAACATTGCATGTTGCCAAATTAAGAAATTCAGGATTCAAATGCAAGTCCATTCACAGCCTGAGTAATGAAGATTCCCTGTCATAGAATAATTCCCCAGATATCATTCCAGAGAAGGAGAACCTTTTCTTTGCTAGTTCTTTGGTTTGCCCACAGTCAGAAAGAAACCTCTCTGCCCATGGTTTTTTGCCAGAGACAGTCAGGCTGCAGTTAACAAGACACCAGGTGTTTGAGGGGGTAGGGCACTGCTCAGGAGTGCATTTTGAGTATTTCTTTTACACCCCAATTTCATTTACAAATCAAGGGGGAGAAAAAACATAGGAACACACACAAAACTTTCTCCAGCCTTGTTTTCTTACACAACAGCCATTATGCATTCAAAATCCAAGTGCATTGCTGTAGAAAACCACGTATCACTTTTCTGCATCATTCAAAAACAACACAAAAGCTCACATTCAATGCAGGAGTTCTGCAAGAACACAAGAGGAAACACATATATCTACTTTCCTGCCCACTGAGAAATTGGAAAATAAATTTTAGAAGGCAAACCTTATTTTGAAAGGTCCACTGCCTTAAAAACTCTAATATCTGTGTTAGTATTAGTAACTATTGCTTGGATTAGCTTTTAAGGAGATACACGAAACAATTGCATAATAATCACTCTGAGCAAAAAAACAAACAAGCTCAACCTATTTTAACTCCACAAACATAGCTTCCAAGCACCTTAGGAAAAGAAAACAAAAAAAAAAAAAAAAACCCCATACAGTTAGCACAGATTTCAAAGTTTATGAAGAGGTATTTTAGTGTGAGAGATTCACTTGTTTTATTTGTACTATCAGAAGTCCCACAGAAGTGAATCAAAAGCATTTGTAGAACCTTAATAACATGAAGAAAAGAGTTTTAGATTATATCTCAAGCAAATTTTTCTTCTAGCAGCTCTTAGCTAATTTCTGCAAAGGAGAAAACTTTCTTAGAGACTGAGCACGCAACAGGAAAAGTTTTAAAGACATCCCTTTGTGAAACACACACTATATGTACTTCTTAAAAATAGCAACCAGAAGGGAAGTGTTTGCACCCTTTTACATTTACCTGAATTCTCCTGCTTCAAATATGCAATCTATTTTAAAGGGCTGCAAATTTGAAAATTCAACTCCATTTTCTTTTGGTTGCTTTATCCAAATACATAGCATGTTTTAACAAGGCCTTTCTAGCTAAAGAGCTGACATTTTTGCCAGCTTTTTCCTTTAACAGTACTGCCTTCTGAAAACAGATCACTCTGCCATAGCTTCCATAGAAGTTCTCAAAGACAACCAAAACCAAAAATACATCAGCAAACAAACACCATTGTATCAAACACTCCTCTCTAAACCTCTCTGCCATAGCTTCCATAGAAATTTTCAAAGACAAGTAAAAGCCCAACTCATCTAACACACCAAAAAAAACACCACTGTATAAAACACTCCTCTCTAAACCCGTCTCACAAAATGGATGATTTTTATATTGCCACACATATTCATGAGCTCCATGCACATACCTGTTCTATCAGGAAGGACTGGCTGTTCCCACAGACAGGTAGAGGGACAGGAGCACAAAGAGCTGCCCAGGGCTGAGCCACACCTTTATGAACCCCATCCCAGGTGCTTTGGGGACGGGCACCAGGTGCACCCACTCAGCCTAACGGGGCTCTGCTGCAGCTGTGGGACAGATGGACAGGGGAGAGGAGCTGGGAAGGGGGATTTGGAGGTTGGGAGTTCTTTCTCAGTGTTGATGTTGTGTGAGGTTGCACCTGGGTTAATTGATTTCACCTGAACCCTTTCTGCTGCTCCCTGACCCAGCTGGGTCCCATCAGCCAGATTGGCCCTGCAGGTGGAACCCATGGCAGAGCCCCGGAGCTCCTGCAGCCACAGACAAAAAGGGACCTGGAGAAAACACTGCTGGGACAACTTCCAAATTGCTAATTAATCCTTAATGCTCTCACAATACTGAACTTGTTCCTATCAGCCACAATGCTTCATGAACAAATATTAAAACTGCAGGAGAGCACTGTCAAGATGTAATTTCAATTTAATGTAGCATTTTCCAAAGCAGAAATCTTGACCCTGACAAACTCATCCCTTGAGTTAGAACTTTCTTATGAACACCTGTAAACATATCCAAACGATGACTGGGGTTTTTTAATGTGGTCACCAAAATGCAAAACAAACAAATGTGCCCCTCCTGCTATAGATCTATAGCAAAGAAAGTCAAAGCTTCCAAAGAACAGCTGCAAGAATATTGAACATTAGCCAATAGCACATTTCCTCTAATCTAGTTCTCAAAAACACTTCAGGTAAAAACTAAAACATGTTAGTTGAAACAGTAATTTCATGAACTTGCAAGTTTTTGCCCATAAATATAAGTGATATTTGACAAATTTTCAAGACACTGAAAACCATTTTTTTTTAATTGGAAAGGTTGGGCAAACTTAAATTAAGGGTGATGCGTATGTTGTTCTAATAATAGTTGTTGCATGCCTACAGCACAGGAGTCCATCCTTTTAGAAGAAAACATTGCTCCACAGAGTACATTGCATAGGGCATAAAATTTAAATCAGCTTTAAACAGGAATTTTGCCTCAAGATCTACTCCACTCCAGCTTCTGGTAGATGTTTTTTTCTGAAGAATATGTTTTTTTATTCTGTGCAACAATTAACCTGCTTTCCTTTTCCTTCCTGCAAGAAGGAGTTGGTCAATTGTGGTAAGATTTCTGGTGTGGGCACCTTCACATGAAATGGCTTTACCTTGCCAAATAAAGTTGTGGAGCTCTGATTTGGAGAGAGCACTGAATACACAACAGAAATTAATACTGGCACATCCACATACAGCACACCCATGAACACAGGAAAATGAAAAACAGCAGCAAAACCCTCTCCATCCTTTTCAACCATGAAATATCTGCATTAGCTAGCTCCTGCTGGATCCCATTAACATCTGCAAAGAGAAATTGTGCCCAGAAGGAGAAAAGAACCAAGGCCAGGCATGAGCAGCCTGGTTTCATGGCAAATACAGAACCAACCATGATTAGTCCAAACTTCCAGCCCAACCACCTGAGGAGCTGAATGAAGTCAGACAGAGGGAATGGAGTCACTACAGGGAGTTTCCATCAGGTCAGCTGCCAGTCACCAGCTACAAAGGATAATTCTGCATTCAGCATAATGCAAGGCCACAGTCTTGCAACTCTTTCAATGATCCTATATAGAGAATGATGAGAGAACGGAGAGAAATATATAAATTCGCCTTCTTGTTCAAAATACTCACTTTTCTCCTCAGTATTATCCTCCCTATAGCACATCACTAACATTTCAATTAAGAGAAACTAAATTTCATTCTAAACCAAATTGTAAGGAATTCACATCCAGCAAAGGAATCAGTGAACTGCCCAAATATTTAAAGTTTCAAATTTTCATAACTGTCCATCTCTTTGGGATTTTAATTCAGTGGAGCTTGCAGATGCTCAGAACCTTAAAACAAACAGGCTTTTTTCTCCATGTTATACTGGAATTAGAGATGGAGTCTGGGTTACACAGTGCCTGACTTAGCCTCTAAATCAAGAGACCTAAAATGTAATCACTCACACATCTCTAAATTTAGAATAGTCATGATCCCAGCTGGCTGAATAAAGCAGTTCACAAATGTTACTTCAGTCCATAGATCCTGAAAGATGGCATCTGCTGGTCTTCAGCACAGAAACATTCTGTGCTTTAAAAGGCCAATCTATAGAGTGCACTAATAACACTGACAGAAGCTAATCCATAACAGTAGGTCTAGGTTTTAAATTTCTCACGGAACTAAAAAGATCAGGAATTTTTCTTTAAAATAAAAATTAATTCCTGGGGGCGAGGAACGGACATATTGCCATTTATGCAAAATTAATATACAAATATTAAATGTGCTCACTAGCACAACATTTCTGAGTTATGTATTTCCAAAGTTCTTCTATGAGCTGAACTTTCCTATTATCTTCTTTATCCTGACTTGAATAGCAAAGATCTAGAAAACTGGAGAAAAGTAGATTAAGAAAATAAAATACATGCTTGAGTCACAATATTCTTTAACCTTCAGTCAGACACCTTGCAAGAAAACTGGGCATGTGAAGATCAGCATGTGAAAGATAGCATCCATTAAGGTTTATGCTGCAATGGCTTTAGGGTTCATGAATAACAAAAAATGAGCTCAGTCAGGAAAAGTAGTTGAATAAAACTGAGACTAAATACAGTATCCACACAAGGCCTACGAAATCCACCTTCCTGTGAACTCAGTTAATGCTGTTTTCCTATTACAAAAGTAAGGAATTACTATTTGTTCGATTTTAAAGCAGATAAGTGAGGAAAATCTACATTTTCCAGACTATTATAGTCAGGTAACAAGTGTGTCCTTACTGGGAAATGTATTTCAAGCATAGAATGGAAAGAAATAGCAATTAAGCAGTACCTTCAGTGAATTCTAGCTCAGTACACACACAGGGATCTGTAGAGCCAAGAAATTCATATTGCAGCAAGGGAGCGAGGAAAAAAATTGAAAGTTTTACAGCTTATGTAACCAAGTATTTTTTTTACATTCAGCAGATGAACCCCAACATTCAATGAATGTAAACAGGATAAATATTCTCCAAAGAGCTGGTAATCCAAAATAGCAGGTGGTGAATGAGCAGCGTAACCCTCCGTGCCTCCCTGCTCAATTGTCAGCTCTAGGAACACTCTGGGATCAGCTGAAGGTGCTTCCTGAGCACATCTGCGTGCCCAGGAAATGTCTGCAGTGCTCCCAAACACCAACCCACGGCACTTTGTCCATGATCACTTGGTAGATGTAGGTGACTGATTTAAAAACACAGCTCTGAGGAAAGTATCTGAATGAAAAATAACCTTGAATTACATCAGGTAACAGCCAAGAGTCTTTGTAAAAGGAAGATATGCTTTTCTGATAATGTCAGAATATAATCTCCCTTTTTAAGACTGCAGGAAAGGACTCCTGTTTGCTAAGATGACTAAACAAATAATGAATTATTTTCCAGCGCTTTCATACCTTTCGTTTGAAAATGCACACCAGGCACTGAAGCTCCAGCAGTTATAAATATGAAGACAAGAATCTTGCAATAGCCTTGTGACTAAAACTCTCCATGAATGAACAATCTATACCTTTAAAATGCTGACCCAAGAAATCCCAAATACAACACCTGGAACTACAGAAACCCTTTAATAACTATATTATCTTTGTAGGTAAAAGGAAACATTTTATATAGCTCATGTGAAAGGGGTTGATCCCACTCAAAATTTACATGAGAAACAAATAAGTCATCATAGAGAATCCCAATGCAGTAAATAAACTCCACTCTGAATCTTTGTGTTTTCTTTTTTAACAGCTCGATTTTTTCAGTCAGATTTGATTTTTTTTGTGTCAATGTGGAAATGCAGAGCTGCCACCCAAAAGAACTGTAGAGAAACTGTTTAAAACAAATGGGCCTAAGCACTGAATCTCTGAGACACTGAATTGTTTGGATTGTGAACCTTAATTTGTACAGCACCACACATAAACACTGCCAAATGTGAACAATTCAAGTCACACTCAGTTTCTGAAAATCTTGAATTCTAGTTTGAATTCTGTGAGCATGATTTAAGAAAACATATCCATATTTCATGAGGAATTCTTCTTGATTTATCCCTGAAAAAAAATTTCTCATCTTGAAAAAAATTATCAGAGGCTTTAAGACACTTTTCCTAAACTAAGTTACCTGAAAAATCTGTGCTACTACACATGAATAAACATTGCTTTTAAAATTCATACAAAATCATCTGTATTTCATCTTTGTAAGTGTGTCTTACTAAGTTCTACCACTGGGACAGTAGAAAAAAATAATAGTGACACATCTCCATCTAGTTTTTTATGTCTTTCTCAGTGTTATTATAGGACTAACATATTCTCCCTCTCAACTTTTTTTTTTTTTTTAATTGTGGTAGCACCACTGGGAGCAGGTGCCTTGAAGTGGGGGCACATACCAAGCCTGACCTCCCTATGAACACTCTAAAGTCCCTGATCTTGTTATGAATATTTTTTTCTTCAAATGCAAAGCTGCAAAATGCATGAAGGCTAAAGTAATTCAATTAAGTATCTATTCTGAGCTGGAAAGGGCCATTTTGTTAGAAGCAGTGGAGCACCAGTTTAACCCTGGTGCTCAGAATTCCCAAGCAAGTCAGCACATTAAGCCAGCTCTTCAACTTAAGAACAATTACTGTCATTTATCAGCCTGAATAGCAATAATGCACAAATCGACAGCTTTCAAGAGGCAAAGACCCAGCAGGTGTAATGATATGCAAAGCCACAGCACTCTGCATTTTGAACTGTCTTCAGCCCATCAATACATCTCCAAGCACCTACCATTTATCAATACAAATGTGGTACCCAATGAAGGCAGGACCAAAAAGATAAATATGAACAGGGTGGAATAAAAGGTTCAAGAATGTTTGAATTTTATAATGATGAAGTGCAGATCACATCCTTACAGCATTTTACATGCAGTGACCTGATCACATCACATTTCCCTCAGTAAGAGGAAACCAGGATAAGAGATAATCTTTCCTTCAGGTAGTTGTAAGCAGCTGCTTTGCTATTTTGCCTTTTTATGTTGTTGTTGTTGATGTCTCCTTTCTTTTCTATTCTTTCTTTTTTTCCCCTGCCATTTCTATTTCAAATGTGCATCTATGCAGTACTTACACAGACATGGTTACTTCTATTGAAATATATAATTAACATATCATTATTTTATCTCAACAAAGCATAGCTCATACAGAAAGCATCATTTGTGTCTCATTACCTTATAAACTGATTTTAGTAGCAACTGAAGGACTAAAGGAATGGTTGAAATTGTCTAGTAGCATAGACAGCAAAGAGCATTCAGTGCATGAAAGTCTCAAGCCTATAGAACTGATTTCCTCTGTACCTGATCTAATTGTGTGGAGGTTTTGCTGTTGACTTTTTTGCCTTTTTTAGCATTAGAGCTCCTTTGTGAACAGAACCTTTCAGCAACCAGAGCTATTGCAGTGCTCAGGTATTCAGATTCCCTTTCTCATAGAGGCAATTATAGGAATTTGGATTATCACATATACAGGGAATAAAAGGATTTCTATGTTTTACCATGACAAAAAAAAAAAAAAATCAAGACTATAATTATTTCATCTGAAAGTCTGCAATTCTACCAGAAACACCTTGTTTTATAATATTTTTTCATTTTCTAGTCTTCACTTTCTATTACTATATCATGTAAACTGCTATGCATAATCCTACCTTTATTCAAGATATCAAGGTGTTTCCTTGAATTAAACATCTACTTTGGAATGTATTTTCCATAGGGGATATCACCATGCAAGATATTTTTTTCTACACCATTTTCCTCTTCCAAAACTTAATAATTTTATAGAAAGTATTAAGATGTCCAGATGGATAAAGTGAGAGATGAGCAGAACCAAAAGAGATTTTGCCAAAGAGAAAAGTCTTTTTGGTGAAGAACAGAGAGCAGGAGCTCTGGAGTTTATGCTACAAATTTGTCATAGATGAACACATCACAAAAACCTGTTCTTCCCCAGTTTCCCCACAGACAGCTCCTTTCTAACCACAGGTAAAGCCTCTTCAGGGGACAGGTGACAGATCCATAGAAAGCACAACACCCTGACCTATGGACATCTGTGTGGTTTTCCTGAGCAGAGGGCTGGAACAGCATTGTCTTCAGCCTTCATTAGACAGAATTCACTATATCATGGGGGATATATAGCTCAAAGTTGAGAGGACTTAACAGGAGCCTTTACATTATTTAAAATACAATTTTAAAAATAAATACAATTTCCTCACAGTTTACTGTCTTTGTAGAACTCATTTATTTTCTGACATTTGTGGGGAGGAGGGTTTATGTTCAAATGCTTTGAGATTTTTTCAAAACCTTTTTTTTCTCATGGCAGCTTCTTCCACAAACTTTTACCTTCTTACCAAGGGGGCTCATTCCATGTTCCTGAGCATATTTGTGCTTCAGGCAGCTGCTGCTGGAAGTGTGCAGAGAGGCAGATATCCAACACCTCAAAGTGTGAGATGAACTGAACTTAGAAGATCTTTCCACTGTGACCTTCATTCTACTGCTGATTACAACTGTTCTCCAGTTTGGCAGACTTAGCAGTTAATTATATCAGTATTCCTTCAGAAGTAATTCACTGTCAAGAAGAAATAATATGTAGGACCATCCCATTTCAAGGCAAAACAAAGAGAAACCTGCCACTGATTAAGACAGCACAGTTCAGAGAAGTTCAGAACTGCTGTGTTTGCTCCAGCATTCTGCTTTCAGCTCACTTAGCAATGCATATGGAAGAATCCACCATAATGGAAACATAATGGCATTATTTTCCAAGAAGGTGAATGGGAAACTAAGCAGAACACAATGAATGCTTATTTTGATTTATATCTCTCTTACTTGTTACTGCTTTGGCAACACTTATGATTTTTCACAAGTCTCCTGTTACTTGGTATTTCTTCTCATCTAACCACTCCTGCAGCTGTATTATTATACTTTAAAAATCTAATTTTCTCTTTTTAAATTATGTTTCTAACATTCAGTAATTATGAGAACACACTGCAAGTTCCAAGCCAAAAGTTTCAGAATACAAAGGGAAACAAAAAGAATTAAAAGTGCATTGTTTTTTAAAAAATGCTTTAAACCAATATAATTGGGTTTTTTATCAGAAATGCAGTGGTCATTGTTCTGGAATATTCCTGTAAGTAATGGCTGTAAAGCTATAGCCCCAACAGAACTTTCATCCCTTCTCTTTCTGACTTGTTTGTGCCCAAACTCTCTACTGTTATCAAGCTCTATTACTCCTGTCTAATAGCAGCATCAAAAATGCAAATTTGCTATAAAAATCCAAGGCACAATCCATTACATTTATAGGAAATAAATAAATTATTCAGAAGAAGAGGAGAACACTCTCAAATAAAAGTGTAACCTGAACAACCAGAATACATGTTATTGTGTCAAGTCCCTTTGTTCATTTCTTATGTCTAAACTGACTGAGAGTTTGATCTTGCTTCCTCTGAATTCAAAACAAAACTACTATCTTTTCTTTGAGAAAGTACAGAAATATCTTCTGGAACAATGATGTCTTCTGCTGAAAAAAAAAATCAGATTTATCTCTTCTTTGGCCCATGTAATAAGCAGAACCAAAATGGTAATAAAAAAATAAAATAGAGTTTCAACAACCAATTAACTTATAAACTGTGGTGTACAAACAATAAAATGGGAGTCAAACCCTCTGAAACTGAAGAAAAACTTCTTGATTCTTGTTACTCTTCAAAGTACCATGCAGTAATTTAGAAGACAGTGCAAACTCACAGACTGAAAAGAATAGAGGGCAAATCAGGGCTAACTCAGGGATTCAGATCCAATGTTGATATATTTGCACATGCTACAACCCAAATAGGAGGGTTTTCTTCAATGTCATCTTATTACTCTGCAAGGGAGGAAAACAGACAGTTCAATCACAAAATCATAATGCTTAAGCAGCATGAAATCATAAAGCTAGCAACAAAACAGGTGAAGCATGCTACATTTATGATTCATATGCTTCCTTTCACCCTAGCACAGCACTGGTTTGCTCACAGCCCTAAATGGGCAGTCCCTGCTGCTCTCCCCAGCACAAGAGGAGTGAGCAGTATTGTCCTTTTGGGTGCACTTACTGCACTGCACTCCATCAGGCAAAAATAATGCACATGAATACTTGAACTGTTTGGCCAACTGCACACACAGGTTACAAGACACTCGAAATAGGATTGTTGTTTAGACATGTACATGAAGCTGAATGCATACAAATAATCCTTACTGTCACATTTTAGATCCATTGAAATTGGTATACAGCTACAATGTAGTTTGGTAGGTTTAATTTCCTACAGACATTCAAATCTTCTTAAAAATTGATGGGAACCAATATAAAAAATTATTTGTAAAATCACATCTGTAAAAGAAAGTCTAAAAGAAAATTTAAAGAAAGTCTAAAAGAAAGTCTTTCTTTTCTCATTTACTTTTCTCTTAGTTTCTTCAAATATTTTGTGATTTTGAGATGATCAGTGTTGCTATTCTCAAGCACATGAAGGGCAAGTACAGCTTCAAAGAGGCGTGTCCTTAAGATGCGTGTAAAAATCCACAGTAGGAACAATTTAGAGAAAACTCTCAACTCTATCTCATGCATCCACATGATGAAATAGGCATTTCCAGCTAAGATATTAAAATTAGAACATCACAAAATAAACTGGGACACATCCTCTCTGTGATAAGGCTGTACTGAACCCAGAGAGGAGGAGGAAAAGAAAGGACAGTTCAGAGCACCTCAGGTGGGCTGGAGGTTTCTTTCCTCTCTGCAGCAGCCCAGAGTGAGTGAGAAACTGACCTGCAGAATTCAATCCACCTTTTATTATCCCACATCTTCCTGACACAAGTCAATTCCTAACAAAGGGATAGCATCTCCTGGAGTGACTAAATAATCTAAAAGAAGTGAACTAGGCTCCCAACTGCCTTTTTATAAATTTCAGCCATGTCTCATACACTGGCATTTGTTCATTACAAGGTAAATACACCTGCTATACTGCCATCTGTTGTCAATCAATAATCCACAGCATCAACAAAATTTCTGCATTGTTTTCAGGATAACATCGTTGCTCTCAAAAATTATTTGAACCAGCTTGTCATGTATAACGTGAATGTAATAAAGATGTCTTTTTCAAGATGTACTAACAATATTCTTTAGCATATGAAACTTGTTGCAGTCAAAAAGAAAAGTTAATGATACAGGAACTAATGGAGTATTTACTTGCTACTGGGATCTGCATTTCATTTTCTGAATGCTAATTCTGAGACACTTTTTAGTATTTTCTACCTCAATCAAAAATTCTTCCATTTCTCATTTCAGCCAGAAGACAGAGTCACTGTGTTCTTATGAAGATCCTCCCCCTACACACACTATCCTGCCTAGCTCCTAGAGCTATGGTAGCTTCCAACTAGCTAAATGTTAATAACCATGACAGAAATTGCAAATTATTCAGAATTTTGAGGCCCTGATTCTGCACAGGACCTCACCATTGTCTTAGGTGAAACTCCACTTCAGCAGCTTATGATAAATCTATCTAGAATACATCAGGGTGAGATGTTTATGAATTACTTCTGTCATCTTAGTTAGTGTCTTTCCAGTCACAGCCTTCACCTCAGTGAAATTTCCACAAAAGTAGAGCAAACAGAGTTTTCCTTCACAAATAGAGTTTAATGGTCACTTCTCCTGAGAGGAGATTTCACCTCTGTTCATCAGGGAGTTGGCAACTCTGGAATTAGAGCTTGCTTACTAATGCTGCATCTATTGCAAATTAATATCCAAGAGTACAGCACAAGGAAGCAGTGCTAAGAAAAGCAGGTAACTCATGGCCACATGTTCTTCACAGACAGGTGACCCCAGGAAATGAACAGATTTCTTTTACACAGCTTCAAAATACAACTCAAGATCAACATGAGTTATAATTAACTCATCAATTAACAACATACCACTGTACTTACTGAAATGGCTGCACAGGAGTAAAATCCTGGCTCATAAACTACAGATAGCACAAAGAGACAAGCAGAAAGCAAATGAAATAGAGATTACAGGCAAATGAAATACAGATTACAAGTAGCTGACACTCCTGGAGTTCTGTGTGTACTCACCACAGTGAGCAAAACCTTCTCTTTTAAAAGGCTTCACATGAAAAGCAATTTATCAGCCATCCCTCTAAATCTGACTTCCACAACACTGTAAGGAGATTACAGGTGGTCTAAAATTAATTTTAGTTACATATTTAACTTGCAATCACAGGTAAATGTTTCAGCAGTCACACATTGTGTGACTAAACCTGCAGTGACATAACAAAATTCCCTGGCTATCCACTGCTGATTTGGGGCCCTGCCTAAAATAGAGAAATCTAAAAATTCAGGGTTATCCTTAACTTCTGGATTAGCTGCAAAGGTGCATTCTAGGGGGTTCTTCTTGATTTAAAGCAAAGAAAGCAAACCACCACCCAGAATTCAAACAAAAGAGTCAGTGAGCACTCAGGAGTTCATCAACACAGACACTCAAGTTGTCTGTAAGAGGAAAATATTTTGCAGGTACTCTGTGAATTAGTCTGATCACGGGTAAATTCCAAAAGATAAATGCAAGGGGAATATTATTATATTTCATTTCCACTAAATTTTAATTTAGACAGGTTTGCAGAGCATTTTGCATAATAAGACACAAATTCCTATAACTGAATAAATTCTGCTCTTTCCACTTTTTCTTAAAAAAACAATACAATCTTATTTGTGTAAATACATACACAACAAAACGTATTTTCTCAGTGATCAGATATTTCTTTATAAAGTTTTCACTGCTACCTAACAGGTACAAGTTTCATGCACAAAACCTCAATAGTTAACTTGTGAAACTTTGTGTTACTTCCCATGAAAGACATCCACCCACATTTAGGGTTCAAAAGGTTTAAAATGTTTCTGCAGCATTACCAAGGGTCATGATGGTAACAGCAGACAAGGTAGGGAGACTGCACTGCAATTAATTATTACTCACAGTACATAGTATTAAATTAATTGAGCAATAAAAGGTATTGCTATGATTTATCAGAGTATTAAAATCTCATTCACTGGATTTTTATTTTTTTTCCTACTGAACTACTGAATTCAGTATTATAAAGCAAGGATTTTACCTTTTCAGTTTAATTAGGTGATCCAGTTTTGGAGCAAATTAAATGGAATTCTTCTGAATATTAGTAAGAAGAAAATAGAAGTTGTGTTATTAGGAAAACAACAATCTAGGGTAGATATTTTTAAAATATATTCTTCATCTTAAATTTATACAACTGTAGAAGTGCCCAAAAAAAGAACAAAAAAGATTGTTTAGGAAGTCCAGCATTTGGGAAACTCAAAAAACTCCTGGACAAATGACAAAAAATGTGAAGTCCAGCTTTAACAAAAGGAAAACAACTGGTAACCAGTTGTTTCCCTTTTGTTAAAGTTGGACTTCATTATTTTTTAGAGTTTATGAAGAAGTATTAACTGACAATGATGTTGCATTTCCATGTCAAAAACCAAGCTTATTTCTGCTCCATCACCACTCTTTTAGAGATTTTTTTCCATAAATAAGCCATCTCTATTAAAAAGGGAAAATGTAACTAATATCTGGCAAACCTTTAGACAGTAAAATTCTCAATATTTTTCTACAAAAAAAAATTCCTGAACTATTTTCAATTCCCTATCATTAATACTGGTTTTGGGATTGCTACTTTTGTGCTAAAACTGCAGAAGCAGCCAGTATGGTACTGAGATGTAAAGACCTGAATTACTGAGCTCAGCGCTTTTGCCTGCATGTAGAATGCTCACAAATCCATTATGTGTAAGAAAAACAATGTATTATTGCATAACATTCTTAATTGCATCTCTCCCTGCAGGACTCCATCCAAACACGGCGTGTTGTGTCTCTGTAAAAATATTTTGTAGAAGGACTTTGGAAAAGCAGAGAGCTGGTAAACAGATAACCATTGCACATATAGTTACAATGCATAATGTATTTAATAACCTAAATTTTTCAGTTGACAGTGCAGATTTTTAGTGAACCTGAATGGACAGAAACTCCACATGCTTATATGTAGTGCTATCTTTACCTGCTCTTATAAAGAAGATAAGCTGTTAGCACAAATGGCAGATACAGTTTCCATGTTCACAAACACTGCCTAAGTATTTCTTCACTTAAAGACATATTTAGAGTTCATTGCTTTCCAGATTTGAATTTATATAAATGTTGGAGAAGAGGAAAGTTTTCTGAACTACATTTCCAGGGGAAGTGGGTGAGTTTGTTCTCCAAAAGCACATTATCAGCCTGGAGGAGAGAAACAAAGGAACATGGAATGTGAATTCCCAATACTGCTGTGGAACAGCACCTCTCATTCTGATAATTTGCTGACAGTTTTTGCTATATAGGTCTATGCTATTTAGAACATTTATAGGTGTGAAGAAAGAGGAAAAAAAATCTGAATTTTACAGGTAAAGTAGATTCTTGGGACTTGTGTGCAAAGTCAGAGAGACAAATTTTTCTATGTCCTAATATCTACCAGAAAAACTGTGAAGCTTTCCTTTAATTTGCATGACAGCAATTGGGAAATAGCCCTTGTTCAACACTACAGGGGGATCCCCTCTGTTTTCCTGTCACTGCTTTCTTCATCACTAGAACCAGGCAAGGACAATCCCAGCAGCACATCTGTGAATCTCTGACTGGTGTGAATGTTCCTTCAAATGCCACATTATCAAATCCAGTTTAGGTTGGTTTCCCTTCAAAAACTCCAGCTTGGGCAGAAGGGAAAGCAAAAGAGGTGGTGAAGAGGAGGCCAGAGATGAGATGCTGGTGGCTGGACTTGTTTTTGTCCTCTCAACATTCCTACTCAGTAGAAGCCTTTCTATGGTACTGTCTAATTATTCATCTGCTGTCTTTAATACAAGATACTATTGAAGCATTTCAGATGGAAAGAGAGGCTCGAAAAGCATCTGATGTTATCTCAGTCACTGCAGCAAAGTCCTCACTCTCACACTGCTGATCTAGAACAAGGAATGTCAGTCTTGTTAAGAACCTTATAGAATCCTTAAAAAAGTCCCTGCATTCTTGTAGACAGAGCCCCAGCTCATTCATGTCAGCAGCAGTCCTACAGGAATAAAGAAATTAAGAGCTGATTAGTGTAAAGCTGATCAGTGCTCTGTGCCCAGGGGCTGGCACTGCCACCTCCACAGCTGCCCCAGCACAGGGCACAGCTGAGCCCTCAGCACCCCTGGGAACACATCTGGGAAAGGAAAAACTGCCTGGCACGAGGGGAGGGGTGAGGAAAAGCAGGATGGAAAGCAGGAGTGACAACAGAAGAGCAGCCCTGAGAGAGCCCATTGAGCCTGGAGGAGCCCCTGGCTGGGGCTGGGGTGGGCAGAGGAGTTTGGGAGGAAGGAAGCTGAGCCTAGGAAGGAGAGGAGGGGAGCAGAGGCAGGGGTTTATTTTGTCTCTGTTTCTCACTGTTAAAATCTGTTTCAATTGACAATAAATTAAATTAAATTAATTTTCCCCAAGTCAGGTCTGATCTGGCCAGGACAGTTACAGGTAAGAGATCCCCCAGTCCCTGCTGTGACCCCCAAAGCTGGCTGCAAGGCAAGGTCAATCCCAGGCTGATGAACACCACCCCTGCCTGCCAGCTGAGGGGGAAATAGAACAAAAAAAGGTGTTAAACATAAAGAAGAGGGAATACTAGATTTATTTGAACTCTTATCCCTACCTGGGCTATTCTTGACTCTAAATTCTGCAGTCACTCTCTGATATATTTGGATATTTTGATCACACATCCATTCTGCCAATATTTATTTCAGTGACACATTTGGGCCTCTGTACTCACTTAGTTCTATTCTCAGCACACGACCAGAACCCTAAATATAGTCCCAGTCTGTCTGTGGGTATCATGCTGTGCAGCTACAACAAGCATGCTGTAGTGCAGTAACCCTTTCTTCTACCCTTGAATTGAGAAAGCACTCGGAAGGATCTGTATCTAAAAAAGCTCAATTTCTTTTATTGTGTCAAATCCTGTATCTATCTATTTGTAGGGAAAGATGTGAAAGTGTATGGCTATAAATAAAGAAACATACTTTCTAATAAACATTGTATTAGGGTTATAGGGTTTATATAAAAACAACAAAAAAAAAGAAACTAATAAAATACTTCAAAACCATATTTTCAGGAGATATGTGCTGACTAACCTTATGACACCTCCTGTCATAAGGTTATTCAGCAATAATTAGCCTCCATTCTCACTAAATTTTTTCCAGAATCACACAGGTGGATACAAACTCTGTAAATGCTACCTGCAAAGCCAGGCCACCATCCTGCCCAACATATGGGAAAGCGATGGGGTTTTTTCTATTTTCCCTCTTCCCCATTGAGTTCACACTTTCACATCTCCTTTCCTTAGGCAACCACAAAATTCTACCAAGAATATACAGTAGATTTTTGTCCATTAGTAATGAGACTGGAGCACCAGTCTGATTCTCACACCCTCAGTTTGTGCAGCAGTTGTGATATTGATCTAACAGTCCACAAAACACAGCTCTCAATGGGTACCATAATTGAGCAAAACACGTCCATTCTGAAATTATTAGTACTATCACAGGGAGATTAATTTCCTTTTGATGTTCTTCTATCAGGAACTCTACTTTGATTCATTGATGTCACAGAACAAATTAGTGCAGTGCATAGCCAAGAGTCTGATATTAAAATCGGACATTATTCCGCCGCTGATATCAAACAATAAAGTAGCAGATGGCTGGGGTTTTTTCAGATATAGCTTTCATGTCAGAGTAAAGGGCTGCACAAACCAAAATTATTTCGTTTTCTGGAAGTTGTTCCTGTTGGTTGCATACCTGGATCAAAATCTTCAATGTCTGAAAGGACTACATTGTAGGATCAAAGGTCAAACATTCAATGGTACAGAGAAGACAAGAGGTTTCATAAGCTTCTATAGTTTTTCTCTTTAGCTTCAAAGTGGCAACAGACCATAATATCTGGTGAAAAAACAAACACTGACCAAACTGTGTTTGCTTCTGGACAAAATGTTTGCCAAACATTTTAATAACATTGTCTTTTAAATACAAGATTTACTTATGTCACATGCTAAACTTGCCTGAAAGAAATTATTCCTTCACAATTAATTGAAAGCGGAGATATTTACTCCAGCATCAAAACTGGATTTGTAAGTGCAAGCACAATTATCCCAATGTTCTTCCTTTCTACACTCAAGCTGAACTTGCTTCTCCAGAGGATTAAAGACAAATGTTAGGACTTGTCACTTGTTTCAAAGGTGGTAAATGTGGTTCAGGGTCCTTCCTCAAGCACATCTTCCCACAATACTCTGGGTGCTGTAAGGACATCTGTACCTCTTTATCCAGCACAGCTGCTCATCAGAACTGAAGGATCTGCCCACCAGGCTTGGGGACAATCCCTGTGCTGAGGAACAGCCGAGCTGTGGCTGACACATCTCCTCCTGCTGACTGCCAGAACACACAGGCACTGCCGGGAATCCTCGTCTGGGAGCACCTTCAAACGAATGAATGAAACAAAACACAAAGCACAAAAAAGTTTCTTTCACCTTGTGTTCAACCCTGAAAATGACAGGTAACAATGCAGGGTTTGTGCAGCTATTCCTGCTCACCAGCAGAAGGAAAGAACATCAGATACAGCAGAATCCTGGAGTTTGAACTGCACAGACAGAATATGTACCACGTTTACTGTGTGCCAAGTGGTTACTTCAATAGCTTTGTACAGTACAGTTTCCAGGATCTTAGGGGAATGAGCAAAATAGAGCCACTTACTTTGACCTCAGCCCATGGGTCTGGCAAAGAAAGAGCAGAGAAACATACTTACATATTTAGTAAAAACAGAAAAATCAAAATATAGACTCTAAATAAACCTATAGAATCTCTAAAATAGGAATAATACTTCACAACTTTCATTTCAGAACACCTCAGCAGAGGAACATGTGTGCTGCTAAGTGGATTAGCAGCAATACAAGTCCTATGGAACAAAACAGGCCTTCTAACAACTTGTAATTTGCATTTCCCCATGGAAGACTGGTGATTAGTTTTACATTAATTGCAGCATCCTCTTAATACTATCCCAGCCAGGTTTCACTGGCAACCAGAAGCACTTTTTTCATTTCCAATTCTTATTAGCTGTTATATGTATCTAATGCTAACATATGAGTTCAGTTGAGTTTTTCCATTATTCCCATTAATATGGGATCTTTTGGAAGCTTGGACTACTCATGAAAGAGATTGGGGGTGGGGGCTGGAGAGGATTAGCCATGGTTTACATTATCTGTCCTAGAGAAAGTATTTGTGCTTGCCTTTTTAAAGTCATGTAAACTCTGGGCCATGATGTCAAGCCTTTAATACTCCCACTTGTTAAAAGGTGGACACTTAAATTCATTTAGAAGAGCAAATAAATTACAAGTAAGTTGATAACACTAACCCAGGTATTTTTAGAAAGTTCTGTACAGCCAAGGATTTTCTTTCCTAAGCAAAATGTTTAACAAGTCCATAGCACTTTTCATATATCCATCTCCAATTTTAACAAAATCCTTTGAAAAACTAAATATCCAAACAGGTACAAACACAGGATAAGTGTTCAACTTATTTAGGTACAAACACAGGATAAGTGTTCAATGTATTTTTTCTGAGTTATTGTGCCTCTTTCTCTTCCACAGCACAAAACACCTCAAAAGTTGTAATCACCATCATTCACCATCATGTTTAGGAAATATCATGTTCTAAATGTTCAATATAGTGAAAGCTTCTATTAAACTAAATTAACAAATTCTCCAGCTTTCAGGGTTATCAAATTAAATCAAGGACAGAAGACAGTGGGCAGTGAAAATGCATTTTGTACTCACTGTAACTAACACCTGGCTCTGCAGCAGCAGACCAGGTCCTGTGTTTTATGCAGAACACAACATGGTTTGCTCAGCTTGGAAACTGTGAAAAGAGCAGAAGCTTTCAAAACACAGAGAAGTAGAACTTAGTGCTCTTTCCCCATAAAGCTGCAGAATGCAGGTCCCTCTCAGCTGTTAAGATTGAAGAATGACTTGGAGTAGAACAATAATGTCAGAAGAACAGTGAAGTGCACACTAGACAGCCATAAGAACTTCATTTGACTTGTATTGGCAATTGATTTAAATGGAATTGCAACCACCCATCAAGGTCAAGAGTGCTTTCTTGACATTAGGGACCTCTGTGTCAACTGTAAATGTACAGTGGTCATCTATTTTTTACAAACATGTTCAAATCATTATAGATCATGTTTTAGAATGATTGTTTTAATGTTCTAGGTAATGGGATTTTGCTGAATGGTAGTATTGCTTGCTGAACAGTTTGCAATTTATTCTTTGCTATACAAATTACTCCACAAAATAATAAAATACCCTTTATCAGATATTGTACAGCTTAACCAAAGAGATGGATCACACCAGGTACCTTCCATTTTAGTTTAACAGTGGTACCATTAAGACAATGGTACAATCACAATAATATTGTGATTTCAGGACAACAAGATCTTGCTTAACATTAGTGCAGAGCATTAGGAAAATGTTACACTAATATTTGAATAAAACCTAAAATATTGGTCCCAGAATATCCCACCACATCTAGAGTAGATTGTTCTCCAACTGGAGTTGAGGGCAATCTGTTTATTTGGACTTTGTATACTTACAAAGAGACCCTACTGTCACAACTATTTTTATATTTCTCCAAGAAAATGTGTTTATATTGGTCTAAAGAAAAATAAAAAGCACATCTCCCTTTTGGGATACTGATAATCAAGGTCCCTGCCCAACAGAGATAAGGGTTACCCTCTAAACATCCTTTCTATATGATTCTGTGAAATTACTCATTTAACTTATGCTTAACTATGTTAACTATGTTCAGCTCATACATATTTACTGCCTTACTTTTATTTCTGAGGTAAATATATTTTGATGATAAAGAGCCATAAGGTTAAAATCAGGAAGAAAGAAGAAATAGGCTCACAGTGAATTTCATTCCTCCCAGGAGTACTGCTGTTATCTCAGTTATTTTGCTTTTTTGGCACTCACTGCATTCACATCTTTAGAAATTTTGAAAAAATTTTGAAATGTTGAAAAACCAAAATACCAGAATGGTCTGGGCTGGAAGGGGCCTTAAATCCCATCCAGTGCCACCCCAGCCATGGCAGGGACACCTCCCACTGTCCCAGGTGCTCCAGCCCCAGTGTCCAGCCTGGCCTTGGGCACTGCCAGGGATCCAGGGGCAGCCCCAGCTGCTCTGGGCACCCTGTGCCAGGGCCTGCCCACCCTCACAGGGAACAATTCCTCATTGCCAAGATCCCACCCAGCCCTGCCCTCTGGCAGTTTAAATCCACTCCCCCTTGTCCTATCACTACATGCCCTTGTAAAAAGTCTCTCTCCATCTTTTTCAGGCACTGGAACTGCAGAAGTTTGTTCAAGAAACAGCGAAGTGTGACAAAGAGAAGATGGCAGCACAGAGCAGATCTGTGTCTTAGAGAAGTAACAGGATTTGTATTGGCTCCAGCAACCCTGGCACAGCCCATACAACATTTGTGTGTTGAAATCTCTGTTGCCTTGTGGTTTGTGATTCTCTGTTTTTTAAACTTAGTAAAACTCTATTGTAGAACTATAATTCAACTTACATTTTTGTTTACATACTTCTATACTTGTTTATATTTAATACTTTTATTTGCTTAGTTGAAGAAGTTGTCAACAAACAAAACAAGTGGAAAAAAATGAATATAAGGTTAAATAGGTTAAAAGGTCATATCTTAAAACTTCAAAATAAAGACTGAATAAATTTAAAACTTAAATGAACAAGTTAATCTTATTTTTCATTGAATTACATGGAATTATTTTATGTATTACATAAGCAATCTTTAAGCAATTATTGTGACTCCTTTAGCATCTGTTACATAAAGGATTCCTTCACACCAGATTTTAACTGATATAAACACACCACTATCATTATTTTTCTGCATTTGTTAGGGAAAAGACTTTTGAGTGTTGCTGCTTCCCCACCATTTCACTGGATAACAGAAATGTTATTTGGATTCTAATCCAGGTTTGGCCTGGTCTTGCAGAGCAGCAGCTCCTGAGCAGCAATGCCCCCACAGCATCCCAACACCCCAACTCCCCAACACCCCAACACACCAACTCCCCAACACCCTTACATCCCAACAGCTCAACATCCCAACATCTCAACTCCCCAACACACCAACACCCTGACATCCCAACATCCCAACACCCAACAGCTCAACATCCCAACAGCCCAACACCCTGACATCCCAACACCCCAGCTACCTTCCCAGCCCAAAGCTGGCTCATGAGTTTGTCAATTCCTTTTCTTCCAGTGCCTCCTATTTGACTAATTACCTAATCATAATTTGGTAACCTAACAGTAATTGACAGCATGGAAATGCAAAATAACCCTGGCCTGAAAGCTGCCATGAGCAGAGTTATATCACCCAGCACCCTGGCTTTCACACAACTATTTCATTACCTGTAAGCTTCTCAGTAATGAATATGCTATTAAAAGGGTTTTTTAATTTTCATGTTTCTCATGTTGTAATTCTCCAATAAATTTCCCTGACTTCCAACATAAATAAGTTTCATTATTCCTCATTATTAAAAGAAACAAACACATTCTCCTTCACTGAAAGGGTGTCATATAATTAGATGACCTTCCTACATAAACTCATGAATGAAAAAAGACCTGACAAGTTGCAGAAAAATATTTAATCAGACATTAGGACATTAAATATAGTTAGTCAAAACACAAGACATTATTGTACTAACAAATGCTTTCAGAAACAGTCTTTTACAATACAAGAGATCAAAACAGACTTTAGTTTTACTACATCATTAGACAAGTCCCAGATTTTCAACAATTTATCACCAATTTCTTCATTTGGTTGTTTTAAACATGCTTTTAAAACATACTTGATAACTAGTAAAAATTGTATACAATGCAAATGACATTTCAGATAAGTTTTATTGACTTAATGCTCTGGTAATAAAATTATAACAATCAGTATTATTTTGATTTATTGCAACTTTTACTTTCACCTTTAATGGACTTGGTGCATGGCAGAATTGAATGTAATGCTGCTGCCACCTCAAGGTCACTACAGAAAAGTGTGATGGTTCATTTTGGTCTCCTCCTATCTAATAAACAGCAGGAAGATTGAATAACTAAGAATGAACAGGCTCTTTTGTTTTCATAAAGTTGTTTGATGCTCACTATGTGCAGATTCCATGTGCATATTTGTAATGAAAAACTGATTTTCTGCCTCTGTGTACATGGAAGTACAGACACAGACACACAGACAGGACCTGCATGCATGCACAGTGCTGAGGGTTAGAGGAAAAAACAAACTTTGGGTGCCAAGGAATGTTCATAAAGTGAGCCAAACCATGCAGTCCTAATTTTACACCTCAATGAGAATTTAAACTTAGCTAAATTGCAAAGGAATTTCAGTCCATTACCTTTTCAGGGTTTTTGTTTGTTTGTTTGTATGTTTGTTTGTTTGTTGCTTTTTAAGTTTTCAGATAAAAATCACAATAGGATGAATAACTCCAGTTTGCCACACTTATGTCAATAGCTTGACAGAGATTTTGAAGGGACAAGTGCACAGTAAGTTCTGTAGCCCAAACAGGAAACTTGCGCAAATTTTCCTTTTTAAGATTCTGTAAAGCAAATGAATATTTCAATGAAGAACTATGACTTTACTATAAAATATCTGCAGTACTCTGTGTTTCTATGGATGCTCAGAAATAATATGTTTGTACTCCTAAAAGTTCTACAGAAGCATAGCAAAAGCCTCACACCATCACCCACATGACAAATATGTGGTCAGTTATATAAATTTTGTAAAATTTATCGTGCTTAGGTTAACGGGACTGCTACCCTGAAGTTATCTGAAAAATGTCATACTCAAAAATTACAATCTACTGTTTAAAACCCATCTCAAGCAGCTCTGTGTTTGATTAAAAAACTCTATCTAATCCCATTTGGCAAAACACAGATTGCAATTCAAGTAAAAAAGTCTGCAGGAGATGAACCTGTGGAATTTAAGGAAAGTTGCCAGGACCACTCACTGAAGGACAGAGGACTGGTCCATGATTCCCTTTAATGATATGAGAAGTACCCAAAGGCACTTCTTATTTCTTGATTTAAAATATCTCATTTCCATGCTGAGCAGAAAGTTTTAATACTTTGATTCTGTCCAACATTGGTAATTAATACTGAAATTAAGTCATGGATATACCAGAGTTTCACTCTTGATTGGATTTCCAAATTTTTGGTGCAATTTTATCTTTTGGAAGCTAGCATGTAGTACATATCTAGATTTCTTGCTTACACCAGAATTTCTTGCTTACACCAGAAATTAGGGTATTTTAGTCCACACTGAGCAATTTAACAAGGAGAGAAAAATAATGCCTTTTAACTACAACTGTAAAAAAATATCACCAATTGAATCAATTATGGGGCTATAAGCGATATTAGAACTCCAGGGAGTCCAATTCTTTTTAGGGAATCTCCTTTCACAGGTGAAATATTAATTTATGTAATGCATGATCTGATTCCAGGCTCACTGCAGCTTATCACTCACAAATGAATCTCCTGGATGTGTAAATACACACTGAGCACAGCCACTGGGGCATTTCTGAATGGCAAATGTAACAACTGGGATCACTGTGTACCTGCTCTAATGCAACACTTCACATTCCGAGAATTTCTCTTAAGAATGCAAAAGGCACTTCTGTATTTTCTCTGACTATAACAAGACAAAAAGAGAGGTGCTTTGCTGTCATTGCTGTTGGAATCTTTTGTGCATACGACTCCCCCTGCTCCAAGTGACAGTAATAAATCCCATTCTGCACTCCCTCAGTTGGATTACAGATGTAAAGTAGTGTTTGGAGTAAGAGCTGGCAAAAATATCAGTATCTATGCAAAGTGATATAAAGAAAAAAAATACTGGACATTGCAATATTGTACATCATGTGACAAGCCTCTGTGGACTGCCTTGGTATTTGCTCTTTAGATAAATAATATTTGTCCCTATTCTAAGTGGAGTTTCCCCATGGCCAATTCAGCAGTAAAATCCCACACAGAATCTATGATTTTACTAATTTAAAACAGATCTCATACAGGTACACAGACCACACTTTATATTAACCCAGGTGTAAGGGAGCTGCCTGTTCTGAGGGCTGTGAGAAGCCCTGAGAGGCGCAGACAGTGGCAAATCTGCAGGTTTATCATTTCCCCCTCCAAGAAGAACAACAAGGTGGCAGTAAGGTCCTTGCTCCCTCACTCTCACTGCAGCCCAGGTTTATCCTGCTCTCCACTCACTGCACACCTTCCAACAAGAGACAGATGTGCCACAGCAGTACTTTGACCAGGTCCATCAAAATCATCTCCCAACACCCTCAGAGCAGTTAGGAATGTGATTTTGGGTGACATTTTTATGTAAGATTGAACACAGAATGCAGTTCTAATTATGTTTTGCCAGCATCACTGGCAGAAATAAGCTTTCACTTCCTTCATGGATGAAACCAAGAGATACAGAAACTGTGAAAAGCATTGCTGTGCTAGTGTAACTTCTATATAAATGACAAATTATATAAGTTGCTTTTGGTATAGCTGTATTTAAAAAAACTCCTTATTTACTGCAGAGAACATTTTAGTACCTTGCCTTGAGCCAATGTGAAGCTCTCCACAATGCCTCACTCTTTTCAACTCATCTGGTTGCCTCTTCTGCTCAAGACCAATGAGACGGGAATATGTTGAAGATAATAACAATATTCTACAAAATAGCATGAGGAGAATTTTGGGGGAAAAAATTACATTCTCTTATTCCTGTAAATATAAGTAAAGAAACAGATGAGAAAGAAATATAGAAATTTTTTTTCTGTAAAAAGCAATTCCAAATAAGTGACTTATGGTCAAATAACTAAGATTCAAGGGAATGAGAGTAAGTTTGCAAATAACAGGACAGATGCTGTTAAATCATCTCTAAATTGCAATTACGTATTTTACATATACACTTACTCGCACACATAAAATTAGATTTACATAGAGCTTAGAGGTGGCCCTGAATCACAGGGTTTAAATCTGGACTCAATCCTATGTCTACACTCCCATAAAGCTGGGGAAGCAGGGGATTGAATACAGGGATTTTTAGTCTCATTTGCTGTACAAAATCAAGTAGATGTGATTCTAGGAGACAGAATAAGTCATGGAGGAAAGCAGAGGCAAAGTGTTTTCCCTTTAATTCACAGAAAAGTACACCTAAAGTACAGAGTAAAAAAATCTCATCATTTGATAACATGTCATGGAAAAATACAAGGTCTAAAGTAATGAGAGATTCACTGATTTGCAGTGGTAGCAGTACTAAAATAATTAAAAGACAGATCAAGGGGAAACAAAAGACAAAAAGATAAGAAGTTAAAAATGTCATGGTTATTCTCTGAATATATGACATATATCAGATTCATAGCTTTTTAGCAAATACTAATAATTTAGATTTAGTAAACATATTAGTAACCATCTTCTCAAAACTAGGAGATACTAATCTAAATTAAATTAATATAAATCAGCCCCTAGATGTCATTGTTGCAGCTGAAATATCACTTAACACAGAACTTTCCTAATTCACAGCAGAAAAGGCTGTGTAAAACAAAATAAACCATCTAAGTAATATAAATTCTTCTTGGCTTTAATGCCTCACTGCCAAGGCACAAAGAGCTCTGAGGCTGTAACAAAAAGACAACTAAGGCTAACTACACCAAAGGGTTTTGTGTGAGGTTTGGGCAGCAGAGCAGCACAACCAGCCCAAAGGAAATTGCACTTTAAACCTTAGAGCACAAAACATCACACACCTGTCCCAAGGGAAGATCCTTCCTAACTCCCATCAACGCTGGCCTCAATGCTAAAAATGTTATTTCATATAACAATGTAAATATATTGAATAGTACTGAAATGTTATTTCAATATTTACATCTCGGATTCTATCTGGAACACTTTTACATGTTCTTTAATTATATACAAAAACTTGGTTTTAAATACTCATTTTAATTCTTGCAAAGTTTTGTTTTCCACCATCTATTGTAGCAGTAGTTCCAGAGGGTGATTACACTTATACAAGAAAAAAAAGAAATCTAAAACTCCCCGTACCTGTTTTGAAAGTGCAACCATTATTCAACTCCCCTGAATAACTAATTAATCTAATGGCAGAAGAAGTGTATTTCAAGTGCAATTTATTTCCTTTATACTATTTATTATCCATCTATGTCTATCATGGTCTATTGTATTGTCTAAATGCAGAGACACAGTGCTCCTTCTTCCCTGCATAATTTCTCTACACCTAACAATTCTCAATCCACCTGCAGGATTTTCTCTCAGAATACAATGTAGTCCTAGTTCTTAAACAAATAACACAGCATCATTTTTTCTTATCAATTTTCTTACCATGCTTCTCTCACTCTCTGAATTTTCCTAGATTATGCATCACCTTTGCAAACTTCTGTATTTAAAGGGACAAAACGTCCCTAAGGCTCCATTTCACAATTAGGGTTCCCACAATGCTGGTCTGATAAATCAAAGTATCTGTACAATACTTGTACTCCTATGTGGAAATGTGCAAATTCTTCCAAATTTTCTGAGGAACCAAACATTTCATTTTTCATGTGATAGTGAGTTGTATTTTATGCGCACTAAACTTTTTTTTTTACCCAGAAACAAGACAGCTATGAGCAGATACAAACAATATGAAACACATTCTGTCTGCCAAAAAGAATTTTAAAAACTAAATCCAGGCTTCTGTGCAGTAGTTAGTTTATAAAGATAGCAGAACATTCCCTACTTGCCAATCATATTGTAATGCAATGGCAAATTGCATCTTTTTATGGTGGATCTACCTCACAATAAAGGTCAACTCCAGGCTACCAAGAACTGAAATTTAGGTGAAATATTAAATTAGAATTCTCCTTCTCCTCATGCCACTCCAAGAGCTCACAGAGCACTCCTGGCAGTGTTCACCCAGGAAGGGATGCACCAGCCAGAGCCTCCCTTCCCACCAGGGCTCCATGCAAGGTTCACTTCTCTTCTGCACAAATCAGTTTATTTAATGCCCACTCAATACAGCCAGGGACTCCAGTTACATTATACATTATAATAATGTGAAAATTACACAGCTTTTGGAATGGTTTGGGAAATGCCAGGCATGAAAATGTAGAAAACTCATGGGCTAAACTGGATTTTTCATTGACAATTATATAACTCATTGCTGGTACAAATCATTAACGAAAACAAGCCTAATTGTTCATTAGATGATTGAAAAGAGTTTCAAGACTGAGGCCACAAAGAATAAACAGGTCCCTTCTAGGAAAGCTCCTACCTGTAGATTTCTGTTATTTTAAAAGTGCACACAAAACCCTGTGCACACTTTGCATGTTTTCACTTCCAGATTGCATCTTTGCTGATGTAGCTCAAAATTCACCTGGTGTTTCTAGGCTATGTGCTACTCTTTTAAATTAAGCTTGTAATGTTTACCATAAAACTCATGCCACCGACATTCTGTACATATTTACAGTACTTAGGAAGCAATTTGGTATAAACTTTTACAAAAACATCAACACTCTGAACATATTATCCTCAAAACAAGAGCTTCATCTCTGCTGCTCAGGGAGAGGTGCCTTATCCAGATTTCATTTGGTTTCATGTCTCCTTCAACTTGAAAGCAATGAAAATGAAAAACAGGAAAATAGCTTTGTGAGTTAAGAAGCCTTTCAACCTAATGTAAAAGTGTAAAATCTAAATCTGTCTTTTGGTACAATCATATCTGCACAGAGAATGAAATCTTTAACTTAGTCCAGGTTTAATTACAACAAAGAAGAATAACAGAGTCTATGGAGATGATTACTCATTACCAACCCAGCATTTTTAATTCAGATATATCAGACCCTAGCATATTTTGGTTGAAAAAATTAGAGTGAGAATCCTGTATGTACAAGAGTGATTCAATTCAGGTGACTGATTAATTAACCTGTAACATACACACATGTGGAAACAAAGCTTTTAAAGGAACAGAGTACACGAAAAATAATCATTTTCTATAAAAAGGCTCTACTTAATGTGGCAGAAAAAGCTGAAACAAGTAGCCATGATTATTGTTACTATCTTTGACACTGTGAATACTATACTGCCTAAAGTTTTACCTTTATTTTTTAATTAAATGCATTTAATAGGTGTTAAGGAGATAGGTTGTACCCTTGCATTTTCCTGACAGCAATTTATTTTTTATAAATAAGTCTTATCAAAGGCTTACCATTTTTTTAACCAAGTCAGATATTGTAGGATATTAGTTGAATTGTCTTAAACATGATATAATTAAACACAGCATCATCATTCAAGGAGTTAAAGGGAAAAAGTAAAATTAGAGATACCTATTGAAAGGATGGTCAAATCCACCTCTTGAATGTCAAATGTCAAACCACCTCTGGTTTGACAGTATTTTTAAAAGATCATCTACTTCAAAAGACCAAATGTCTATGAAACAATATACAATCATTAACAAAAAGTTCAATCATTGCAAAAAGTTCCTACAATTTTACCAGATCCCTCCAAATCCAAATCTCCACATCAATACACTTCAGTCTCTGTTCTGGAAATGAAGATTGCATTTTACTTGCCATTACCCAGCCGGTTTTGAAGTCACTTTTGAAGCTCACCATTCCCCAACTTTTCAGTCTGTATGAAATATCTCACATGTACCATTGCTGGTACTTAGCTGCCAAGGTAGCCCCGACAAGCAGTGTTTATGCAAATCTCTCAATTTCTGCCCACTTCAAACTGCTAAACCTTCTTGACACCTTTATACCCAAAACCTGGAGGTTAGGGAGTTTTTAACTACAGGTGTTTACCATCGAAAACCGTGCTGGGAGAAAAACACCTTTTGTGAGATCCTCCGGGTTTTGGAGCGTGTGGCGCCGCCAGCGTGGCCCTGGCTGTGGGCGTGTGGAGGGCGCTGGGCTGGAGCGGCCGGAGCCGTCCCGAGAGCTGCGGGGAGCGCCCGGAGCCCGAGAGAGCCCTCGGGGAGCGCCCGGAGCCCGACTGAGCCCTCAGGGAGCGCCCGGAGCCCCGCTGAGCCCTCGGGGAGCGCCCGGAGCCGTCCCGAGAGCTGCGGGGAGCGCCCGGAGCCCGACTGAGCCCTCGGGGAGCGCCCGGAGCCCGAGAGAGCCCTCGGGGAGCGCCCGGAGCCCCGCTGAGCCCTCAGGGAGCGCCCGGAGCCCGAGAGAGCCCTCGGGGAGCGCCCGGAGCCCCTCTGAGCCCTCAGGGAGCGCCCGGAGCCCCGCTGAGCCCTCAGGGAGCGCCCGGAGCCCGAGAGAGCCCTCGGGGAGCGCCCGGAGCCCCGCTGAGCCCTCGGGGAGCGCCCGGAGCCTCTCTGAGCCCTCAGGGAGCGCCCGGAGCCCCGCTGAGCCCTCAAGGAGAGCCCGGAGCCCGAGAGAGCCTCAGGGAGCGCCCGGAGCCCCGCTGAGCCCTCGGGGAGCGCCCGGAGCCCGAGAGAGCCTCAGGGAGCGCCCGGAGCCCGACTGAGCCCTCGGGGAGCGCCCGGAGCCCCTCTGAGCCCTCAGGGAGCGCCCGGAGCCCCGCTGAGCCCTCAAGGAGAGCCCGGAGCCCCGCTGAGCCCTCAGGGAGCGCCCGCAGCCCGAGCGAGCCTCAGCGGCACCGGCCAGCCCGGGGCTCGGGGACAGCAGGGCTGCGACCCTGCCCCGCCTGGACGGGACACACCGTCCTGGCTCACACTGCTGCCCGTGCACGGTGACACGGTCATATTCACACGCACTGTCCCGTGCACGGTGACACGGTCATATTCACACACACTGTCCCGTGCACGGTGACACGGTCATATTCACACACACTGTCCTGCCCCCTGTCCGAGTCCCCCGGCTCTGTCCCTGTCCCACCCCGTCTCCACGGTAACGGGAGGCGGCGCTGACGCGGCGGCAGCGCCCCCCGCCGGTCACCTGACACGGGCCCGCGGGTCACGTGACAGAGGCTCCATCGTCGCCATCTTGAAGCGGCGGCCGCAGGTGAGGCTCCCGGGGCTTTCTCCGTTAGTGCCGGCGAGCGGTGGCGCGGCCCGGCCCCCGGCCCGGGGCCCGCGGGCGGCAGCGGTGGTGGTGGGAGGGCAGCGGCGGGTGGCCGGGCGCAAGGCGGGGCGCCAGGCGTGGCGGCGGCGGGCCGGCCCCGGGGCGCCGCGCCGCAGCCCATGTGCAGAGCCGCGGGCGGCAGCGGCTCCCGCCGGAGCTTTCCCGGGCCCGGGGCTGCCTCCGTTCCCTCCTCTCCCGTCCCCTCCCTCCTTCGCCCCTGCTGGCTGCCCCGGCGGACCGGCTCCTCGCTGCTCTGGGCCTCTGGGTTGCCGCTGCCCCGCCGCCGGAGCGCTGGCGGAGCGGCGCCTGCGGGCTCGCAGCGGGGCGGGCGGCGCGGCTCGGCCGGCCGGGGACGTTCCCTGCCCTCGGGGGCCGCGATACCATCGCGCCGCGCTCTGCCAGACAGGTTGCGCGAAGCGTGCTCGGCTCTTCCTGCCCTGGAGGCGTTCGCCCTGCTCGGCCCAGGGGTTGGGCTGGGCTGGAATGGGCAGCTCGCAGGCGTTTGCTCGGGGCTGCATCTTCCCTCCCGTCCTTTGGCATCCCCGGACATTGCTGTGTAATTACTGTGCGGGTGTTTGGACAGCGCCCTCGGGCGCGTGTGACTCTTGGGGCTGGGGCTGTGCAGGGACAGGAGCTGGACTCGCTGATCCTTGTGGGTCCCTTCTAACTTTGTGAAAATTTGTGTACAGCTCTTACCATCCCTCTAAAAACCAAAGTCTGCAAGAGTAACAATCAAACTCTAAGCAAAGAGTGACATAACACATATGTATCTGGTAACAGGGATCAGCTCCAGGCATCCCAGATAATACAGGTGAAAGTCCTCTCTCTGTTTGACTTTTTGATATAGCAACAGTACACGGCAGCATATTTCCTTTATGATCTTCTGTTAGTGATTTTTCACCTTAGTTATTATGCTGCTTCCAGGTAGAGAAAATATTTGCCTATTTAGCATTACTTAAAAAGTTTTAAAATACCAAGGGTAATTTAAGGTAGCATCAATTTTCCCTAACTCATTTTCAATTTGAAAATATTTCGAGTAGACATTACTGCTTTGAGCATTCATTAAATCTGTGTTTAGGGGAAAAAAGCAGGTTTGTTCACTTCTCACAATGGTTTCAAAACATGTTACAGGCAGTTTGAAACAAACACCAAAGTGTTTTTATAGAACTGAATTAGGGTTTTCAAATAATAGCTTTCAACTTGAAGTATTTAACATGAGGTGCAGATGATACTAAAAAATTAACATTGCTTATATTGATGATTACCTGAACTGTAAGCTGAATGGCAGATGATGGTAATTTATTTAGTTCTGCCCAGAGATTTTCTGTAATAGGAAAGGGGCATCACAGACCCTTCTCTGTGCAATTTAATGCTCTACACTAAATCCACAAGTAGAAATTAGTGGATTTCATGGGTTTTTAGGACCAGTTCTGGAAATTCTTTTTTAGCCTCTGTATCTTTCTTGCAAAAAAAAATCCATATGAATTTACTTGGCATAATTTTTCAAGGATGACTGATAAATATCCCTCATCTCTTTATGTTCTCAGTTTTAGATGTAGTATATAAAAACTTCATATAAAATATATGTGTGTGTGTATTTATAAGCACTTGAATAGGGTATTTCTAGACATTTTTAGAGAAGTAAATTTTGAATGTAAGACCTTTTGTCCAGCTCCTTCACCCCTCACCCCACAGCTCTGCCCACATCACAAAGTATGTTTTCATGTACATTTTTGTATATTGGCTTCTAATTTGACCTCAAACACTGCACATTATTGCCTGTGGTTTATGGTTTGATATTTTTAAAGGAGGGGTAATTGGAAATAGTAACTGCCTGTAGCTTTCCCTCAAAACAGAAAAGAAGTGCTGTTTATAACTTCAGTACCATTTGATTTTCCCTGCAATTAAGAAATTGTTGCTGCAATTAGTAAGTTTTCTAGAAAATGACATTTATAATGAGAAGTATGATTTGACATTTGAATGGTCTTTAAAATAGTCATAGTGAAATGACTAACTGCAAGTAAATGGCAGAATTACCTTCTTTTAACATTTCAAGGAAAAAAACTGCTTATTTTTGTAAATTATATTGCTGCAAATTGTCATTTGCTTTAGGAGCATTGATGCATCAAAGTACATCAGGAATATATTTTCATATTCTGCTGTGCTTTTAAACATCAATATACCAGTTACTGTCAATTGATACTTTAAAGTTTAGCATTCAAATGTGTAGTGCTTGTAAGGAAAAAGAGAATAGCTGTAACACTGTTCTTCAGCTTACACTTGAAAATACTTGTCCTACCCATGTACAACTTGGAGGCAGCCTGTTGGAGGCTCTTTTGGAATTATTCTCTGCAGCTGCATTGAAAAGCATCACTAAATGTCCCCAATATCTTTGGCTATCTTCTGTAGCCATTCTGAAAATTTTGATTAGTTTAGTGGAATTGGGCTTCCCTGTTTGGTAGAGAGAGCAATGTAAATAGCAGTGGGCTGTGTTTTCATTATTGTGCAGGTATAAATCTTTATTTTTGTGACCCCCAGGTATTTTTGTAACCCTCCTAGGTATTATGGAAGAAGGAAGCAGCATTGCAGTATTGATGCCAAATATTGGGGAGCAGGAGGCTGTGCTGATTTCTGAAACAGTCATTGGCCCAACACTGCAGAGCAGCGAAGAGCAGAGAAAATGTAAAACTGACCCCCTGATCCACGTGATCCAGAAGCTGAGCAAAATAGTTGAAAGTGAGAAGTCACAAAGGTGCCTTTTAATAGGGAAGAAACGTTCCCATGCCGACGCCTCTGTGCAGTCCTTGGACACAGCTGAGCTCTGTGAAATCCCAGCTAAAACCATCGAGCTCTCTGTGATTGCTACTAAAAAGACTGAAGAGTTACAAGCAGATTATATTGTGACTGAATGTCTTCCACCAAGCAAAAAAAAGGTGACGTGCTATCAGTGTGGTCTCTGTAATTTTCTGTCACCTTCGCTTTTAACTCTGCAAGAACATATAAAACAACATGGACAGAAAAATGAAGTGATATTAATGTGCTCAGAATGTCATTTTGCCTCCAAAAGCCAAGAAGAACTTGAATCCCACTTCCAGAATCACCACGAGAACAGTGGTAAAAACAGCATCCAGACAAAAGTGCAGCAGTGTGTCAATGTCACCAGCTCATTTCTGCAAGGGCCAGTGGAAGGAAATGTCAAATCAGGGACTGATCAGACAGGAAATGTGGAATGTAAGGATGCAGCTCAGTCTGCTCCTGTGCCTGAAATGGGCAGGAGGAAGTGGTACACCTACGAGCAGTATGGCATGTACAGGTGTTTAATCTGCAGGTACACCTGCGGGCAGCAGAGGATGTTGAAAACACACGCTTGGAAACACGCGGGGGAGGTTGATTGCTCCTACCCCATCTTTGAGGAAGAAAATGAAAACACCAGCTTGTCAGAGACAGTTGTAACTCATACACCTCAGAGTGTGGATACAGTTGTCCTCTCTTTGGAAAACAGTGAACTTGATATCCATAGTGAGCCTTCTCTTCAGCTTCAGATTTGCAATTCTGAGCAGCTGTCGTGTAAATCGCCCATAGGAACAAATGTAAAAGAGGAAGAGATATTAAGTGAGTCTGTGGTGCATTCTCCTACTACAGAGGTTGTAGAGGAGACTGTATCAGATACAGAACCAGACAATATGATAACTGACAGCCTGCTTTCATCAGCACAGAAAATCATCAGTTGTAGTCCAAATAAAAAGGGTCACGTTAATGTCATAGTAGAGCGTTTGCCAAGTGCTGAAGAAAGTGTTTTACAAAAGCCATTCTTAATGAACACTGACATTGAAACAGAAAAAAAATTTATCTCAGAGGAGTCGTCTGTTACCTGTGAAGAACCTGCTGAAGTTTATCATTCAGATGCGATTCAGGAAGTAATAATAGAGTGGAATAACACTGAGAAGAAAGATAACGAATTGAGCGCTAATAAAAATGTAACAGCTGACGAAAATGTGCCTCCTGCACGAAGGAGGACAAATTCAGAATCTTTGAGACTGCACTCCTTGGCAGCAGAAGCTCTTGTTACAATGCCAATCAGAGCTGCTGAACTGACACGGTCCAGCCTCAGGGCTCTGACTGGAGAAGATGCTGTGGATGCAGGTGCAGGCCAGGGAGGAGCTGATGGCCCATGCGTGGCTCATTCCAAAGCGGCGTCCTCACTTAAGGATCCTTCAGAGGAGTTCAGTGGCTTAAACCAAAGTGAATGTGCAATAGTTGAGATAAAGAAAGACAGAGCAGAGTTGTCAGAAGCACCAATTAAAATGGGCATCAGCATGTCACTGCTCACCGTCATTGAAAAGCTGAAGGAGAGGACGGACCAGAACGCCTCCGACGACGACATCCTGAAGGAGCTGCAGGACAACGCGCAGTGCCAGGGCGGGGGGGCGGCGGCGGGGGCGGGCAGCAGCCTGGTGGAGTTCATCCCCAGCGCCGAGCGGCCGTACCGCTGCCGCCTGTGCCACTACAGCAGCGGCAACAAGGGCTACATCAAGCAGCACCTGCGCGTGCACCGCCAGCGCCAGCCCTACCAGTGCCCCATCTGCGAGCACATCGCCGGCGACAGCAAGGGCCTGGAGAGCCACATGATCAACCACTGCAAGGCCCGCATGTACCAGTGCAAGCAGTGCGACGAGTCCTTCCACTACAAGGTACAGCCTCTCTGCAATCCCTAAATACCCTCTTTCACTGCTTTCTCAGTAACTGGTGATCCTTAATGCAACCTTTCTGGAGTCTGGGGTGTCCCCAGCAGGCTGCGCGGGGTCCAGATAGTGCAGTCCTGTTCAGGACAGACCAAGCTCCCAAGCAGTTCTTAGCCACAGGCAACCTCAGCAAGCTTAAGTGATATCAGCTCTTTAGTGATGATCAGCTCACTGTGATTCAGCTCTTCAGCTTGCTAGGTGCTAGGCAGGTGCACCAGGGAGAGAGAGGAGAAGTCTGTGTGGGGTTCCACAGGAGCATCTTTATTGATTCTTCTGTGGAGGTTCCCAGTGACAGCTCTTCTGCCTGAGCTGGGCAAAAGCAGCTCTTTATATGAGGTACAGAAATTGTCCAGTAGCAAGGACAGTTTAAAGGAAAGTGACCTATAGATTACAGAGAGATAAGCAGGGGTCCAAAGGCAGAAGAGGGGCTCCTAGCCCATTCACCATGACTTGGCATTTCCCATCTTAGGCTTCTGACCACCAAGGAGCCCTTGCAGGCTCAGGGCCTGCTCCAATCCCTCTTTCTAACTTATCTCAGTCTGACATCCTGGCTTTGTTGTAATTACCATTAGGGATTATTGCCAGCAGCACGTGCTGAATGTACAGTTCAACTGTAATTATTCTGCTTTACCCACTCAAATAACCTTGCTTCTTCCTCACATAACTTTTTTCCTGACATCTGTATTACGGACATAATAATACTGTGTTGTTTTTCTGCCCACACATAGCAACTGCAGGAAGAAATGGAAACATCAAAGAACTTAATAGCTGAAATTTTAAAAGAATGCTCAAACATGCCTTCCTCTTGTGAGTGTGGCACTTGGGGGTAACATTGAAGCAGAATTTTTTTTTTATTTTTTCTGCTGTTTTGTTGCTCTGGATGTTCTGTAGAACTTAGATTTGAAAGATTACAACCAGAGCAGAATAATACATTTCTGCCCTTTTTCTCACTGCTATTTTAAGCATTAGTGAGTGAGTTCCTATGCACTCAGCTCAGTAGTCAGGAATACAGAACAGATTGCATCAGTACCCAGCTGTACAGCTGGACCTCTTGGAAGCACTGGTCATGCAAATTTTCCCATATTTATTGTCATTTAGTCCTACTTTGAAAAAATACACAGGTAGGGTAGCAAAAGGCTCTCTTTTCTCCTCCTCAAGCAAGTAGAAACAGGACTGGTGTATTCTTAAGTCAGTCAGTAATATGAAAATTGAGGTAATTTTCACACAATCTCATACTGCTTTTGGAGTACAGTAATTTTGGAGGAAGAAATGTGGCCATTTGTCTGTGGCAATGGGGAAAGAAGGAAATCTATTTTCTAAATAAACACAAATCATAGAATCCTCTCAATCACTCTCACCAGTCCTTCATGTTACTAATCCATGATATTTACTTGTTTTGTTTGTAGTAATATCACCTAAGGGATAATCTGTATATACATTAACATGCATTTCAGACCAGTTGTCATCAAAGCTTGAGTAACAATGTCACAGATGATTGCAATATCCCAAGTCTGTGTGTTTGTCACTGTATGTTTGTGGTGTATTTTTTAACCTTAGGAACTGTTTTTTCAGAGCCAGCTGCGAAATCATGAAAGAGAACAACACAGTCTTCCTGATCTCTTCTCCACAGCCACAGCTAACAAACTCATAGTTTCCAATGAAGCAGATGATAGAGAAGGTACTGCTTATATTTACCCTTGAAATTACAAAAACTTACTCATAACATTACTTGTTTGCTGTATTTGTGTAACTGGTTTTAAGATCTCTTGTGCTGAAATGCTTCCATGCCTGTTCATAACCTTAAATGTGTGTTCTTTCCAGAGGGCAGAATTTACCATAGTCAGTCTTGAGGTGGCATTTATTGTTAGCTGATATATTTTTAGCCCCAGTAATTAAACCCTTCTTGTGCCAAACAACTCATATGCTATATTATTCTGGATTTTTAAGAAGAAAATCTTTTTTTCCTTCAGTATTTTCCAAATGACCTAAACAAAAGAAAGGCTTTTTTTTTAATTCACCATGGTAATGTAGTTTACTGTCAGCATATGCATACAATGCCATCCCTTCTGAGTTCAGAAATTTCTGTTGATTATGGTAATGTCCAAAATGAGTCATTTATTTTAGCCCTAGTGAGGCAAATGTAAGACATTGTAAATATGCAACCTGTATCTGTAGGAGTTGCCTGGGTAACAGTAGGTATGCATTTTCATAGAGACATAGAATGGTTTGGGCTGGAAGGGACTTTAAAGCTCCTCTCTTTCCAAGCCCTGCCATGGGCAGGGACAGCTCCCACTAGACCTGGTTGCTTAGAGCCTCATGTTTGTTTAATTGTGTATCTGCTTCTAATTTAATAGGGTTTGTTTGCAAAACAGAAACAGAAACCAAAGAACAAAACAAAAACAAGCCAAACAAACCCTTGATGCATTAAGGTAATCAAATAGGGGGAAAAAAATAACCAAATTCTAAAGTTCAGGAGAAAATGTGGCCTTAAAATCCCTTGTGTGTCCTGGAAAGCCACTGTCTATCAAAAATCCCTTGTGTGTCCTGGAAAGCCACTGTCTATCATTGCAGTGTGAATGCATCCTCTTCTCTGGTGAGTTATAGCTACTGAAAATATTTCCAGCATTTTTATTTTGAAGGCAACACTGTAATTATTAGCATTTTGCAATTTTAGAGCATTATGGATAAATACTAGTAATTAGATAGTCTCTGAACAACTGTGAGCTGAAGTAGTCCCATTTTGTGCACAAAGCTCTTTTCTGTCCTATCTGTGCTCTCTCGTTTGTTTAGATAGCAAAATGTGCACTCTAATAGTACTTAGGTTGCTGTGGTAATTTCTGGGTTCTACCCTTTCCTCTACAGCTGCTCAGTGAGTGCAAAAGTTGTTGAAATGGATGCAGTTTCTTGTGAAAAAAGGCTCTGACCAGCAGGAGCCAGGGTGGATGGGCAGTGGTTTGCCCAAAACAACCTGGTACGTGTCAGAGCAGAATGATTTCCCAACTTTGCCTTCTGCTCTCTCAGCTCACACTGCCTCCTTTTCTGGCTTTCAGTGTATGAGTTAAAATTAATTACCTTTTCATCCTCACGTAGAGTGACCCTTCCCAGCTCCTTTTTGCTCTCATCAATGCAGAAGGTATTTAAATTCAGGAAATTGATCTGTAGTGCTCAGTCCGTCCCAGGACCTAAGCCTGAGAGAGCCATTGAGAGCCAGGGGGAGACAGGGAAATGGCCAGGGAGGCTCTGCTGGGAGTGGGAACATTTCCCATTACATACTGGGAATTTTCTGCAAAAGCAGTAGCAGAAGTGTGTAATGACAGTGATAGGAAATAAAACATTGTTCCTTTAGTAAGGTACAAATATCTGCAAGCACAGCTTGGACTGTTACTTCTGGCAGTGTTTTGTGTGCTGTAAACCAGTGTTCCTGAAGATGTCCTGATACAGGAATAACTACCTTGCAATGCCTGAAACCTGTCAGGTTTGGAGAAGTACTGGACTTTTTGAGCTCAACTCCTGGTAATGTGAAAATCAATAGTCCTATCTGCTTTGGAAATTAGTATGTGTAATGAGGTTATTTTACAGTTTATATCCTGATTTTGTACTTTAGCTTCCATGAAAGGGAAGCCCCTGTTCAAGAAATCTGCCTGCTTTCAATTAATTTAGAAATGTTTTATAAATATTTTTTTCTTATTATTACCTTATACAAGTGTTCCAGCTAAGCACTTTAATTGTTTACCCCACATGAAATTTAGTAATGTGGCTTGAATGAAAACAGTTCTCCTTTTAAACTTTTATTAACTCATACTGTGGAATGCTTAAATTATTTCAGAACCAATTTATAATCAAATTGCAGCACCACTGCAGTACAGCAATCTCTTGTCAAACAGATGTCATCCCTATAAAGCCACACAAAACAAAGAAGTTTATGGCACAGCATCTGTTGATGTGAAAGATGCCTGAGCTGGAACAGTTTCATTTCTTGTTTATGAAATGGTTGGTCCTAAAAGTCTCTTTATTCATCATGGTTGTACAATAAATTAAAAGGAGCATTATGACACTGGGTATGATCAGACTGTAAATGTCTAATAATGAAGGAATAGGGTAATAAGCAGCATTAGAGGAGCACCTGTTACTGCTGCTGCAGCAAAGATCTGGCATTTCCATATTCACTTGTAGGAGACCTGATATTCTCCATCCAGAAAGCAAAACAGCCCCCAAACCCACAAGAAATAAGCCAGTTGAGGGATAAGGGACACAAATGCTATTTTGTAACAGCAAGAGAGTATGTGATGTATTATAATTTATGTGCATTTTCTGGAAGGAATATATATAAAGTAGTGATTGGTATAAATAATTGCTCCTAAGTGTGTGCTGCTGGGTGTGAGCATCTTAGAACTATGCTGTGGCAAATATGTTTGCATAATGCACTAAAAATCTCATTAGATACTGTTGGTTTTAAACTGCCTGCCCACTGAAGTACCAGATTTGTAACAGAAAATACATTTGGAAGCAGTTCATTCTAAAGCTGCAGAATTTAAGATGGAAAACCCCTTCAAGCAGAGCACAGCCCCTGCTCTCCCATGGATCTGCAGCCCAGTGAGTGTCCTTGATCCATCGAGGTCTTCTACATGAATGTGTTTTCAAAAAGAATAATGCAGAAGTATAAATTCCAAAGTCTTCAGGTAAATAATTAGGATTGTTCTGATAATTTTTACATTAAAAGAAAAACAAATCTAATAAATTTTGAGCATTTTGTAGGAAAAATTGCAGTATATTTTGCTTTAAGGTTGACTTGCAAAGAGTGCCTGCTGCGTATTACTTCCATATTTTTTCTTATAAGAGTGCTAAAGAGTGAGAACTGTGTCATGTTTTAAAATTAAATATAGGAAATGTATTTGTGGTTATCTTGGTACACACAGAAATATTCCAATTTTATTTCCCTATCTTTGCATTCAGACTGCTATTTTATTTTATATGATATACTATATATTCTTCACAATAACCCTCTGGGGTTATCAGCCTTACCTAATTACTTTGTATCTTGAACCAAAAGTGCTAAATTTTGAAGTGAAAGTTTAATTAGTTGTAATTTTTCCTTATATTGAAGCTGTGTGAATGTATTCATCAGAATAATATATCTAGAACCCTTTTTGGCATAATTCAGTGCCTGCCTGTGGGAACAGAAATGTCTCTTTAAAAGAGTTTTACCATCATGACTCTTAATTGTTTTGATAATGAGAAAATTCAGCCTAAAAAATAAGTACATGAGGTACAGCATGATAGGCTGGAATGGGAAAATTACCTGCATGAAAAATGCCATCCCTCTTCCCAAATGTTAATCTCTTAACCCAAATCAGTGCCATTATTCAGTGAGGGAACAGGGCTGTTAAAGTGTACACACTTATGTCTCAAAAATGTCCCAACTGTGCACTGGTGGGCACACATTTCCCTGTATAAGGAGTCATTAGCCTTTGTCTCTGCAACCATTAATTTTTCAAGAGTTTTTTTCATTCTGGAAGGAAAAAATTACTTTTGTTACAATTGCTTTTTAGTAATTTGGAGAAGTTCCAAATTATTGATTAAGACATCTGGTCAATATCTATTTTTTTATCATCTCATATCTTTCAGAAAGTGTGAGTGTATGTTGGATGATAAAGAGGATTTAGAGGCCTTGGGAGGTCTTTTGCTTTTCTTTTCTGTGTTTGCCAGTTTGAAACTCATCTGTAGCAGACATCTTTTCATAAAAATCCTTTCTTTAGGATTTTCCCTTCTGGGAAGCTGAGGCCCCAGAAAAAGAATGTAAACAATGGTTATCTGCTGCTGTGGAATGCAACAGGTGCATCTGTGATTGGCCCATCTTGGATGTTTACAATTAATGGCCAATCAAGGACTGAGCTCTCTCAGAGTCAGAGAGAGCTCCTTTGTTATTCATTCTTTTCTGTTCTTAGCTTAGCCAGCCTTCTGAGAACTTTCCTTCTATTTCCTTTTAGTATAGTCATAATGTAATATAGATATCATAAAATAATAAATCAAGCCTTCTGATCATGGAATCAACATTCTCATCTCTCTCATCCTGAAAACCCTTGTGACCACGATCACACTCATCCATTCTCAGTCCCAGTGTTTTCCTTTGATTTGATGCATTCTGCAAAGCACTGAGGCTGCTGGGTTCTGCAGTCCCACATATTATCACCTTTTGCTGTAACACAGGACTTCACCCAACTGCAGGGAGAAGGAAAATGTCCACATTGAGAAAAATAATGTTTTCCTAAAATTTGAATAATTCCTGTAAATGGCAGAACAGAATGGTAAAATGAACCATACCTTTATTACCTCTGTGTCTGCTGTCTTATTTAATACTTTAAAAGTATTAAATATTTCTTTATCGACATTCAAAACTATTACTTTAAAATGTAAATTCCTGTTTCATAATTCAATTGTGATGAAGTTATAATCTGAGAGTTCCTTACAAGGCTGAGTGCAGCTCTCTAAAGCAATGGCTTTTGCTCCAACAGGAAGCAAGTGTTCCTCCCAGAAGCTGTTCAGGTGTGACGTGTGTGACTACACGAGCACCACGTACGTGGGAGTGCGCAACCACCGCCGCATCCACAGCTCGGACAAGCCGTACAGGTGAGTGCCTGCTCAGCCTCAGCCTGCCAGGGCACTGCTGCCCTGCCCTGCCCTGCCCTGCCCTGCCCTGCCAAAGGAGCTGCAGTTACACTGTTGTACTGCACATCACTGAGGGAGACACACTTGCTGCCTCACTCAAACTATGTAATTAAGATTTGCTAATTTTTCCAGAGTGCATCTTTTGCTGTGGCAGTCTTCTGCCTGTTTTCAGTTTGAAGCTTTCACATGTGGAGAGGAAGATAATTCTGTTATAATACTGGACTTTGGCCAACAGTAATAATATATTTCTCAAAAACCTTGCACACCTAACTTCATTTTGGATTTGCTTTATTGCAAAATGTTCTCCATTGTTATATTACTGCTTTATACATCAGCTGCTACAGAGTGTGGGGAAATCCTGCCCTTGTCACCAAGTGCCTCATCTTTATCACTGGTTTCTAACAATAGTAACATACTCACTTAGGATCATATTTTATAATTTTTCTACAAGAGTATCATATGGATTTATATGGGAACTTGGGTACCTAAAATCACATGTAATACTACTGCTGAGGTCCCCAGCAAAAAAATAAATCCTGCATTTTCCTATTGGTTGCTGTATAAATTGCCCCAGATTCAATCTGTGCTTATACAGTGTGGATCTCTGTCCCTCTCTAGTGGCTAGAAAGTAGATCTGAGTCAATAGATTTTTTGAGCTGATCTTCATGTAAACTCCTGTCTTTAGTGTAAATTCTGGGAACTCAACACCTTGAAAGGCTGAGCCAAGCCAGGAACTTTCTCTTTTAGATGAACAAACCCTTAAGATGTGTTGTATTTTGATTTGTGCATTATAATGATATCCCATAACACCAGCAAAAATTCACAAGATGTTTACTCAGACAGCAAGTGTGGAATACAAATAGATTGTTTTCTCCTCAGAACCTTCACTATTACCATTATTTATTACTTAGTGGGGTTGGAGCAGCAGATACTGTAGAGTGTCTTGTACGTGGTAGTTATCAAATTGGTGTTAGCAGCCTGTTTTGATTTAGGAACCCTTGGAAATTTTCCACTGGTGATACAGACTGCTGCATACTAAATACAAATCAACCCATCTGCCTTGCTTCTCTTATAATTTTTTCATAAACCCCTTAGACAAATCTGAAAACCTGGCAGGATACTTGAGCCACATCTGAACACCATAATGATCCAGTATTTATGGTATTTCTCCTTCTGAAACATGAATTCCTCAAGCCTTCCATAGTGTCAAACAGCAACCTACTGCATTGCTGCCTTTTTGAGAGCTGTAAACATACTTTAGATTTGTTTGACAAAACTTCCTGGAAACTAAGGTGCTGAGCCTTAAAGGATATGTTTCTGTAGATTTGATATGTTCTGGATTTTAATACTGCACAATTAAATCCTTTCAAAAATATAGTGAGTATTCTCAGGCTAAGTATGCAGCAGTCTCAAACTGTTTCACATTATAGAACAGACTTTCTAACTGGACATTTTACCATTTGAAAAAAAAAAAGAAGGACCTAAAGTTCAAACAAATACATAAGAATTTTAGCTGAGCTTGATGGTTTCTGTTTTAATATGGTAGATACAGGAAGGTTGTGTGGTAGTAAATTGATATTTATGAATAAGGAATTCGTGTAATACTTTGGGATCTAAATCCATGGATCTGAGTTTAGATCCAGACTGTTCTATGTATTGGTTTTATACAAAGTATAAAAGTAAAGAAGAAGTAAAAAGAAAAAAATTGAATGGCATGATGTGATACGCTTAGGGCACTTAAATTTGAATATGTTGATCTTGTCACTGACTTCTTTTTCAGCAATAAAGCCCTGAAACTTGGTGTTTTATTACTGGTTTGGCTTTTACAATGTCCTGAGAACATTGCTGGTGCATTAAGTAGGGCACACACTCTCCCCTCCAGCTCTGAGGGTCACATTATGCCTTTGGAAGGACTGCACCCAGCCACCTGCACCCTCACCTCCCTTGCTCTTGGTGCTGCTTACCCACATCAGGAGAGGGGCGTGAGAGAGATTTCAGGAAGAAGCACAACCTCTAAGCCTGGTGATGCCTGCTGAAAGGTGCAGGCTGTTTTGGGCTGCAGAAGATTCTCACTGCCCAACAGTGATTAATGTCATACCTTGGAGTTGTGCAAATATGGTTAGTCCTCAGCTGCAGCCTTTCCAGGCACCTTTGCAGCCTGGGAGCTGCTGGGGTTGGGAGCAGTGCCGGCAGGGAATGGTCAGAGCAGTCACTTGTTGTTGTCTCTTCAGATGTCGCGTGTGTGACTTCGCCACCACACATAGGAATAGCTTCAAGTGCCACATGAGGCACCACCCCCAGGAGCATCAGGCAGTGCAGCTTTTGGAACAGTTCAAGTATGTAATGGGGCTCTTAAAGCAGTGTTCAGATCCTGTTCCCTTCCCTCCTAGAGTCATTCTTCGGTCCACAG